>NW_026125169.1:0-143167 GCF_943737965.1 Phodopus roborovskii | reverse complement strand
GTATAAAACCTTAGAATTCATACCCGGCACTGAAGATAAGTGAATAAATAAGTAAATAAATCTGCTTTCTGATAGTTAAAATGAAGACAGCTTGAGCTGTTTTTCAATTCATGTGCATTATATTTTATATCAATAGTTTTGCAAAAAACACCAACAAAAAGATTTGTCTAATTTCTTAATATGTTTAATTTTTCTCCAAGGGTGCACTAGGAGGCCTCCTTACTGGAATCACATTGTCATTTTTGGGGTTGCCATAGGGGGCTTTCATTTACCCTGCACCAGAGTCCAAGACATTACCTTACTCTATCAACAGAGAAGTGTGTCCAAACAAATATAACAACAACAGTAGGTCCACAGCTTTCTGACAGGTATGTTAACTTTAAAATTGTACTAAGTCTCAAAGTAGTTCAGTAAATATAGAGGAAAGACCTCTCAGAGATAGTTTGATGAACTAGCTCTTGCTCATCTAGATATGTTTGGCAATGAAGGGTACTGAGCAAGGCTGGCTATAAAGAGTTTTTTCATTTGGTTATTTCTATGTATTGAGGTAAACAAGAGTGAAAAGCAGTATAGTGGAGGGTTGTAGAACAGATCAAGGGTCATGGTGTTAGTGTGAAGTATATGAATGTTGCATTGTCTCTGTGTAGTCAATAAACTTTAGCTCCTATTCCATGAATAGTACTTAAAAGTCCCTTTGGAGTTTTCTGTCAGTTCATACATAGACAAGTGTCTGCCACATTTCCCCGAGTAATTCTGGAGTTAATGAACAATTGGTAGTAAATAATTGAAAAGGAATGGAAGACATCGCCCAGAACTTAGAGTGAACATAAAGTGATCGTGTCCTAAGTCATAAGCCCCTTTCTTCTAGGTGATGCACAGAGTTGATAACATGTGCTGTGTTTACTCCTCAGACCTGCCCTAGCTGATACATGGTACTCACTGTCCTACCTTTACTATAGTGCTTTGGGCTTTCTGGGATGCACAGTTGCTGGATTAATCATCAGCTTCGTGACAGGTGGGTTATCTGGAGTTCTCTCTTTGGGGTTTATTTCATTCAGATGTAGACTACATGGCAGCTTCACCAATTTATGTTTCTGAATCCACCACAAAAGTCCTCTTCTCAAAGAGATACACAGACTGTCTCTAAGATTCTAAGTTGATACCTCTGTTGCTGTCTGTCCCCCCACCCGGGTGTGTATGTGTGTGTGGGGGGGGGTGTGGGTGTCTGTCTGTCTGCTTAACAATCCAGAAAATAGGTAAGATATTATGAACTATGACTTCCACAATCATACCTGGGTATACCAAATTCTTTATAACATCAATTATGAAGGAAGACTAAATACTCAGTGTATTTCACCTGACTCCCAACACAATCCTATCTTGTATTCAGGGTTTCATTGTAGGGCTTTGAAGCTTATGCATTATGCATGGTGACTACAATGGGGAAAAGCAGGGGTTGCATTTGTTATGCTGTTCTCATAGCGTCAGTACCTTAGTACAAAATTACTTCTGTTCAGAAGAAGGGGAACCAAAGTTGCAATAAAAGTAGTAATAGTGGGGGCTGGGAGAGATACATGCAGTGGTTAAAAAACGTTGCTCTCCCAGAGGACCCAAGTTCAATTCCCAGCACCCATATCATAGTTCTCAACTGTCTATAACTTCAGTTCCAGGAGCTCTGATGCCTTTTTCTGGTCTCTGTGGGAATGCAGGGACATGATATATAGACATTAGTGCCGATAAATTCTATGGGTTGGTTTTAAATTAAATCCTTTGACATGATTTTCTGAGGTTTGCCCCACCCCCTCTCATTAAGACAAATGTACTAACAGCTTTCAGATCACAGGTAGCCACTTCCTTTCTGCATTATTTAATAATTAATATAAATTCCTTATCAATAACATGAGTCAAATGTACCTACTCAGTAGAAGGTACAAACTGACTGGCATAATACTATGAGACATGTTATGTGAACCTCAAAATATTGGACAGGCAGAACACTTTTGTCAGATATAACATCAGGCTGACAGAATCTGAAGAAGAAAGAAACATACTTTCTCTTGTTTCTTGAACTGGTCTGAAAATTTACTACTAGAGTCAAATTTTCAAATGATATGTTATTACTATTTAACTATAGTCCTGAACTTTCTTGACAACTTGTGAATTTATAACTGCTAGCTTGCAACTCTTTCACCATTATAACAATTTCTATAGATTCACCTCTGAAGCTTGTTTTCAGGCTTTGTTAAGAAAGAACCCATCCTCAAGTTGATATGCTTGTACTGAAATGGAAGGCCTGGAGGGGCTGAAGCCATTTAATACATCTTCTTTTTCTTAACAGGCAGGCAAAACGGCAAAGATATTGACCCACTTTTAATAAGACCAGTTTGCAATTTATTTTGCTTTTGGTCTAAGAAATACAAAACTCTGTGCTGGTGTGGAGTTCAGCATGACCAGGAAACAGAGCAGGTGAGTAGATACATATGCTTCTTTCTTTTTTAATTTATTATTTTACATGTCGATCCCAGTTCCATCTCCTTTCCTCCCTCCCCATCCTCTCTCCCTCCCTCTTACCCCTCTCTGCCCCCTCACATGCACCCTGACCACCTCCCCTCCCATCCCCCACACCAATTCCACTTGTAGGCCAATGCCATCCAGGTGGGATCACGTAGATCTGTCAGGGTCAGGTCATTTGAAGTGGGCATAAGGACTTCTCTCTCCTGTCTCTAGGGGGATGTGTCCTCAAGGTCCTTTTGTGCACCAGGGATGCATCCTGGTTCCACTGTCTGAGGTCCCTTAGACTGTTCAGTTGTTCTGGCTAAGACCCATCCATATTCAGGGGGGCCTGAGTCAATCCCATGCCGGGGTTTCCCACCTATCACGCTGGGGGCCCGTTAGCTCCTCCTTGTTCAGGTCAGCTGTCTCTATGTGTTTCTGCAACCTGGTCTTATCCTCTCCCTCTGCATCTGGATTCTAGTTCGACTCAGTGTTTAGGTATGGGTGTTTGCTTTTGTTTCCAACAGGTATTACATGAGGGCTCCATGGATAATTAGTTGTTGATCTCACTATCTGGGAAGGGCATTTATGATAGCCTTTCCAAGGTTGCTCAAATTGTTAGTTGGCAGCAGCAGTCTTGTAGGTCTCTAGACCTTTCTTTAGGTTCAGTTTTCTCTTCAAACCAACTTTTATGTTCTCTCTCTCTCTCTCCTGTCTTCTATTCCAGGGGTAGTGGGGGGGCAGTGAATGGAGAGAGAAGTAGGAGAAAGAGAGGGGGAGGAGAAGAAAGCATGTGGGACTAGGAAGATTGAGTCAGGGTAGGAATAAATACATATGTTTCTTAAAACAGGCATTGGCTCCAGGGGGAGAATACCCTTCCTGAACCCTACCACTAGGGGAGTTCCCATCTAACTCTGGGAGTGCCTTTTCTTTCCTAGCAACAATTCTGAGAGAAAGGGTTGTACGTATGGAAAGCAGTAAATGTCAACAGCTTGAAAGAATACATAATAGAAGACACAGAGAAATATGATAGTTGAGATGATGAGTTTGAGAGTCACACAACCTTGGGTCTACTGCTGGTTCCAAGTCCCATTTTCCTTTTGTTTAACTTTTATTACATGAGAACTAAGGGAGAATATACAGGATGACACAGACATAACTTTCTAATTCTCGAGGATATTATATTAGTCATTTTTGTCTATTACCTCTTACAAATATTCCTGTTAGGATGCCTCAAAGGAGGAGTTTTGGGATTTTGTAGTTGTTTGGTTTGATTTGGTTTGGTTTGTCCTCTCAGTTTCAAAGGGTTCATCCATTATTGTTTAGTAGCATGCATTTGAACATATTAGGAGGCTAATGGGAACATGTGAAGGAGGAGGCTGCTCACTTCCCACTGGGGGTGAAACAGAAAGGGAATGTAGGTAGGGATCAGAGAGAAATAATGCCCATGGGGAAAGCCTCCAGTGTCTTATTTCTTTCAATTGGGCCTCACCTCCTAAAGAGTCACAATCTTCCTCACAGCATCACCAACTGAAGTGAAAGTGAGAAACATTTCATATTCAAAGCACAATAGCTATAAATGTTGGTGGTATATTACAGTCAAAGAAACAGCAAAATAAAACCAACTTTATTAGCCTCTTTATCCTCCTGAAGTACATTTATGTTGGACCAATAGAGACTTTTAGAGAGTTGCATTCGCATCCAGTCAGGACCCACAATAAGTAGCTTGGGCTCTAAGTAAGTTGCACTGACTGAAAATGGAGCAAGCTAAGGGACTGCAGAAGAGCTAGACTATACTGACTCTCTTCAGGAGGGAGGCATAGTGTGCTGTTGTATGTTTTGAGCAGTGGAAGGATTATGAAGATGTTGAAGGAAAGTAGAAATGTATGGAAGCTATCTTGGTCATCCTTCAAAAATGTGCAGTAGTTACATAACCTGTCAAGACTGGCTTTTAAAATGTGTCTTTCCACATTCCTCAGGATTACCTTGACAATGACAGTGCCTGGAAACAGGGGGCTGAGTCTGCCCTACAGAATGGACTCAAGCAAGAAAGCCTGGCCCAGATTCCAGGCTACAACTCTAAAGACAAAAATTACAGCAACAGTGAGCAGAAGACTACTCATTTCTAGGACAATATATGCAACTGATAATACTCTCTCTCTCTCTCTCTCTCTCTCTCTCTCTCTCTCTCTCTCCAACACACACACACACTCTCACATACACAATACTCCATTTTTCCTCTTATAGAATCATGTGCAGATTCTTTTCCAGAAAAACAAAGATGTCCAATACCTCTTTTTATTTATTTATAGAAATGATAAGACTGTTTCTTGGGATATTCTTTGGAAATCCTCAAATTCAGGTGAGAAAAAACAGCCAAGGCCAGAAGTGCCTGATGCTACATAACTAAATCAGGACTGAGTTTTATCATTATGCAAGCAGTCAACATCTTTTTGCTTCCTATCAGATTAAATCTTAGGGGTTGTTGTTTGTTTGTAGGTTTTATGTTTTGCTTTGGTGCTGAGAATTAAGTACAGGACCTTATGCCTACAAAACACCTGCCTAACTATTGATCCTAGTCGACATTTTAAAGTTTTAATCATCAAAATAACCTAGTGCAGATAGAGACTAAAGAGACAGGGCAATCTCTATTCAATGCTTCTTTGACAGAGCTGACAAAACAGGGTTGACATCATCTCTAACCTCATGTCTTACATGTTTGTAGATAGGCGAACTTACCCATGCTTTCCATGTGGCTGCAGCTAGAACAATTAACTTCTAATAGTACTCTCACACTGCCTCCTTTATATACCCTGCAGTGATTCCTGCTGCTAAAGCTATTATAGCTAAAATTTAAAGATAATTATACTAAATAAATGAGGAGAAAAATCAGTTTTTCCCAGTTGGGTAAATCACATCTGAATACACTATTTACCTTGCACTGTTGAGAAAGTGTTTCTTCTTCATGTCTGTCAAGAACTACTTGACCTTTCAGAGGACTTGTGGTCAACTCAAGTAGCTTACAGCTGTCTGTAAATCCACCTCTAGAGAATCTGGTACCTTTTTGTGATCTCCATTGGTATTCACATTCATGTACACATAGCCACACACAGCCTTAGGTAGTCCTAAGGCTACCTCATCAATCAACACTTTCCTTAGAGTTATATTTAAAAGATTTTTTGTTCTTTTCAGTCTATATTTTTCTTAGAGTATTAGCAAAAGCACTCAATTGAAAATGACCTACAAACATTTTATTACAGAAATGGTGTAATCTCCTTTTTGTACAACTATAAGGCACAAGTAGAGAAAATATAAAGACCTTTTTGAACTCTGAGTAGAGGTTCCCTTTTACTCATTCAATAAAATAAGCCTTCATGTACAGAGCAGGAAGAAATCTGAAGAAGTAAACATATCACACAGGGTTGGGAATCATATTAATTGTGTGGTAAAGTGGAGGAAAATGACAATGTGCACAGTCAATAGGCTCAGCTAGTCCCAGCATTCCTACCCTGCCATCTCCTACTCTAGAAATGGCAGCTCAGAGTGGTGTTACAGGGACACATTTGCTGGAATTGGTTGAACTCAGGGCTGTTTTGTCTTATAATGTTCAGAGACTTCTCAACCCATTGTGTTGTGAGTGATGAGAAGTGGGAACAGTGCTAGACTCCATGCCTCTTATGTGTAATATGTATAATTTCAGACATTGGTGAGAATGAGAATGTCACTTTCACTTGATCTCATCAAACTCATTTATATGGCTGACATTCCCTGTGTTATGATTTGGAGCAAAATGTGTAGTTTTTTGGCTAACACAAGGTATCTAAGTCAAGTGACTTAGACTCAGACATGAGTTCTGACAAACTATCATGGTCATTTGGGGAAAAGACTTTTAAAAAATATTATTTTATTTATCAATTAAATTAATAGAGACTATTTTTACTTAATAGAATTATTGTGAGGACTTAACCCAGTGACTGACCCAATCAGAGATGAGTAATGCCACTGTGCAGTGTAAGAAGAAAATGATATTCATTTTAAATGTTTGTTTCACTATTTCTCTTTGAAGACATTGACTTAGTACATGCATTATTGGGGTGCTGTGGAAAAAAAAACACAACTAATGAGTGAAGCATAATTACAAATAAAAAATAATGTTCTGAATCCCAAACACTATTTTCTTAATGTTATTTAGAAAACATTATTAAAATTCTTACATCCCTAAAGAAGAAAGATCTCATCATTAAGACCCACAAGTTCACCACTGAGAACAAAATACTCTGTTGTGTTTCATTAATCCTTACATTTCTAAATGGCAGCTAGGAGCAAATACCTCAAGCTAAGATAATAACTCAGCACACGGAAGCAAGGGTGAATCTTAAAATAGTAATAGGAAAGTAGGATTTTATTTTTAAAATTCTAACAACATTTTCTGAGTAATTTAAGTCTTTGTGATGATAAAGGGTAACAAACTTTCAGTAGGAATAGAATAAGCCCTCATAAGCTGTGATACTTTCAAGAGTATTTATAAGTGAGTATTATTGAAATGTTTTCATGGTATTATGATCTGAGAATATAAAAAATAGACACATCAGAAAAAAATATGTTTTCTATCACCTGTTCTGTTAGCAATGAACTTTTTAAAAATATTATAGAAATTTTTACTGTGTTCATTTGTATATTTACAGATTCCATGTGCTTATAATCTAAATATTGTAAAGAAGATTTAATAAGGATTTAACTACCTTGCCTAATACTAAAAAACATTGTAACTTGATCCATTTCAAATTACTGTAATTCATTGGGTACCCAAGAGTGCCTATTGAAATATTAGAGCCTTCAAAATTAATTGTAACTTTTGATTGACTTAAAAACACTTGGGTTATTTTTATTTGTAGTTATTTGGAAGATTGAATGTTACAATTAAAACTCCCGAACAAGTCAATAAAAATGTGCAAATGTGAATACATAAGTGTATTTACGATAGAATAGTGTTTTGGTGTTTGAATTATCAGAAGTTTTCAGAATAGATTTACATTTACTAATATGTGGCTACTTAGTGGAAATATAACCATCACTGGGAGTTTCAGGTTTCCATTACAAAGTATAAAAGACATGCCTTGTCTTACAGAAGAAAAATGTGCAATGATAATAGTTCTTCTGCTTATCAATGGGAAATTTAATGAGATGTTTTTATATTTGTAAGGAGTATGGTTTTTCCGCCCGCCACCGCTGGCCTTGTCCTGCTCCGTGCCAGCCCCAATTAACACACAGAGACTCTGTATTAGATATAATTCTATTGGCCCGGTACTAGTTTCTTATCGGCTAGCTCTGTCTTAAGTATTAACCCATTTCTGCTGATCTATGTATTTCTCTTACCGGGGAGCCAGCCGGCATTCTGCTTTCTCCCGACTCTCCATCTTGGCTCCTCCTTAGTACTTCCTCTTTCCTCCTTATCTCCTAGTCCCGCCTATCTTGCTTTCCTATTGGCCAACAGTGCTTTATTCATTAACCAGTATGAGAAACATATACAGAATGACATCTCCCATCATCT
Organism: Phodopus roborovskii; assembly: GCF_943737965.1. Classification (NCBI taxonomy): domain Eukaryota; kingdom Metazoa; phylum Chordata; class Mammalia; order Rodentia; family Cricetidae; genus Phodopus; species Phodopus roborovskii. Next base: position 135,123 of record NW_026125169.1, on the reverse strand, counting down.
CCTCTTTTCTGTCTAAAATAAAAGAAGGGTTTTAACCTTAACACAGAAATATATATATATCACAACAGTTATCAAGTAAGAATCACAGTTAACAATATTTAGTTCATTAACATTTAGCAAGATTAAAAGAAACTATTCTATCTTCTATCCTATATTTTTATGTCTAACATCTATGTAACTTATCTTTAAACCTAACTAAGGAAAACTATAAACATATCTGTCTTCAACTCCATCAAAGACCACAGAAGGATAATATATACACTCTAGAAATGACTGAGATATCTCACTGCCTGGCCACCCGAAGTTCTTTTGTAATCTTCCATCTTCAGCCCATAGGTCATAGTATGTCTGGAAGACTCTTCAGCAAAGCAGGAAACTTTAAACTGTCTTCTTGTATTGGCAGTTTGTCAATCACTTTCCTCTGTGTCCTGCAGACTGTCTGGCAGACTCTTCCATGAAGCAGGAATTCTATAGCAATGTCCATCTTGAATCAGCAATCACTTTTATGTGGGTCCTGCATGTCCAGTTTATACAGCATAACGTCAAACAGTCCAGACAAGAGCAGTATCTTGTCCAAATGGCTAGTCTTGCCATATTGAAAGTAAACTTCATAACGAGTTTCTTCAATGTCCATTTTCCTTTCTGACTCAAGTGGTGTTACCATGAGCATTTATGTCTCACTGTCAAGAAAAACCCTAAACCATTGTAAATGCCATATTCTGTAGGTCTTTGAAAGGTTTGAAGAATTCCTATCTCAAATACATCTCTATATATCTTGAGAAACCTAACTAACTTAATTCTAAGCTTTGACTATCATAGGTAATATCTATAATCTGTACTAAATTACACATTACATTTCTAAATGAGCTATATAAACACAATACCTAAATAAGAGAAATATACATATCACAAAATTGACCTTAAATTGTATCAATAAAGGAAAATCCATTCCAAAACAAAGTATTCATATCTATATCATAATTCCCTTTTACCTTTAAAAAGAATTGGCTGTGATCATTACCCATATATAACCAAGTCCATTTAAATGAAAATAAACATTTATAAATAATATTTTGGGATTTGGGCGTCGTTCTTTCCAAACTACTTCCTGCTGATAGGGGGCGCTGTCATGGGGATCCTAAGAAGCAGCAGATATCCTGGCTGTAGTCTGCACGGCTGCCTTGTTCAAACTGTTTTGAATGTTGGATCACCAGGAACTCTGTTTCAGGGGATCTGGCTTGATCAAACCATATTAGTCTGAAAGGAATCCACAGCTTTTCATTTTCTGTGGAAACAAAAATAGAAATCCTTTTCCCCAGTAACTTGTTCTTAGACTCTAAATTTTGGAGTCAAAGCATTTTTAAAATATATAAATTGAATTAATCCAGCAGTATTTCCTTTAACAGTTGTTTCCTCAGCAGTCAAACGATATAAAGACAATATAATGCCATACAGTACACAGATTCTCTCTGAGCTTTTCATTTTTACGTGGCTTTATTATTACTCTGTTTCTTTTACTTTTTACTTTTTATTTTTTTGAGTCAGGTTTCTCTGTGTAACTCTTATCACTCTGCATACCGGGTTTACTTTGAAATCACAAGATATCTGTTAGCCTCTGTCTCCCGAGTGCTGGGATTAAAGGTGTGTGCCACCACACCCAGCTCCTCTTTGTCTTTTTAAAACCATTTTTTTAAATTCTCTCCCAAGCCTACGTATTTTTGAAAACACACTGTAAACCTTTAGAGGTTTTTCTTAATATGAATCTGTCTTTACTGTAAATCTTTATCTTTTTCTGGCCATGAGTCTTTTATCTGGTAAACAACAACATTGCTGAAATGAATGTCATATTTGTTCTTGCTGTGGTTTACCAAAGATGGCTGCAGGTACTTTTACCGCCAGCACTGAAAGCTGTGCCCACTGCCTTGGTCTGCGCTGCCATCCAGCAAGGATGCTGCCAGCTTGGAGATGTGGTCACTGCCATTGCCATCTCTCATGCACACCAATAAATTGTTAGCAGAGTTATTTAAAAGTGTATAGTTTTTTGCCACTTATGCTGAGTCAGGAAATTTCCCTTAATGAGCTACACAATCTGCTTGTCTCTTGCAAAGCAGAGTTAAACCAAGAAAAATGCTGCCACCAAGAAACCTTGCTTGTCTCTGTTCTTTTGTTTTTAAAACCCATTTTAAAACTTTTGTTAAATTTTAAGTGGAAGTTCTTATTAGCCTCATGGGCGCCATTTGTAAGGATCACGTTGGGTGCCATTTGTAAGGAGTACGGTTTTCCACCTGCCGCCTAGTCTTGTCCTGCTGCCGCGTCAGCCCCAATTAACACACAGAGACTCTGCATTTGATACAATGCTGTTGGCCCGGTTACGTGTTTCTTATCGGCTAGCTCTGTCTTAAGTATTAACCCATTTCTGCTGATCTATGTATTTCTCTTACCGGGGAGCCGGCCAGCATACTGTTTTCTAACGACTATCCATATTGGCTCCCTTTTTCCTACTTCCTCTTTCCTCCTTGTCTCCTAGTCCCTCCTATCTTCCTTTCCTAATGGCCAACAGTGCTTTATTCATTAACCAGTGTGAGAAACAAATATACATAATGACATCTCCCATCATATATTCCTAAAATTAAGCACAGTTTTATTCCTATGAATTCTGGGGTATTCCTAAATTTGATATCTTGTTTATATAACTATTTAATTTTTAAAAAGTATCTGGGGGAATGATGGATGATTAGAATTATTTAAAATTATTTATTTTAAAAAATAAGTTCAGAATGAAAGGCATTGAAATGACCTCTGGAAAATTTTCTGTGAGTGGGGAGGAAGGTGGGCTTCTACTTTGGAAACCTTTCTGTAAACTTTAGAGACTAAAATGGCCCTATCAGCTAACAATTAAACAGATGTTGTAATAAGCTATACTATATTATATACAAGGCCATTCTTCACAATGTTGTGGATAAAGTATGTAGTGTTTCTATCTACACATAAAACCACAGATATACAGGATAAAAAAAAGAGTCTCATTTGTTTTTAAGTGTTTAAGGAAGAACTGAACTTGCTCGAGGTATGGTTAGAAAGAAAGCAAGATATGTTCACAATTGAGACTACGGAAGTACCTGCCAAGGAGGCTTGCTTTTGTACCCTTGTCAAATATTCCCACATTGCCCCCACAATCTCCAAAGCATTGCTTCCCCTAGTACTTACAGATGAATTTGTTTTCTTTCTGCTATTTAATCCCTTGTTCCTCCCTTAGATAAAGGCATCAAAAGAGTAGTGTCTTTTCAAATTCTTCCTTCAAAATATAATGAATTTAGTCTAAGATGTTTAACTAATAGCAGAAGGTAGATTAGAGATTGTAAGACTCATGTATGGCTGGCCATCCACACTACAATTATATTTGGGAGGTGTGTTCTAAATATATCTCTCATATTTTGTTTTTCAACTAGCAATTTAGGAATTTTGCTTTTTCAAATATAAAGAGAGCAAAGATATTGTTTTTTACATCCAAAGATTAAAGTTGGAAAATGAATTGAAGAAGTCAGGGCAGATAGGGGCTAATCTTGTCTTGCCTTTTTAGGGCAAGGCAAAGAAAAGCTTCATGTTGATTGTCTACTGTTACCAGAGGCTGCCACTTAGGGTTAAGAAATGCTGGAGCAATGTCCATCTTGTTTCAGCAGTCATTTTTGTGTGGGTCCTGAATGTACAGTTTATAAAGCATAAAGTCAAATGATCCAGACAAGAGCAGTATCTTGTCCAAATGGTTAGGTTTGCCATACTGGAAGTAAACTACACAATGAGTTTCTGTGATATCCAACTTCCTTTCTGACACAAGTGGTGTTGCCAGGAGCAGTTATATCTCAATGTCAAGAAAAACCCTAAACCATTTTAAATGACATATAGGTATTTGAAAGGTTCATCTCAAATACATCTCTGTGTTTCTAGAAATCCTAACTAACTTAAGTTTTGAGTGTTATATATAACTATCTAAAATCTGTACTAAATTATACATTACATTTCTAAATGAGCTATATAAATACAATACCTAAACAAGAGGAGAAATATACATATCACAAAATCGACCTTTCCTGCTTCATGGAAGAATCTGTTATACATTCTGCAGGACACAGAGAAAAGTGACTGATAAACTGCCAATACAGACAGTTTATAGTTTCCTGCTTTACTGAGGAGTCTACCTGACACACTATGGCCTATAGACTGAAGCTGGAACATTACAGAAGAACTTGGGTGACTGACCAGGCAGTTTGTTGCTTTTGTCATTTCTAGAATTATGGGTTTCCTGGACCCCTTAGGAAGAGGAATGAACTAGTGATGTTGCTCAGATTCCTGAGAATCAGAGCATGCAGAGGAAGGAAGCAGAATGACCTTAGGGGTGTAATGGGAGATGTCATTCTGTAAATATGCTTCTCTTATTGGTTAATGAATAAGCACTGTTGGCCAATAGGAAAGCAAGATAGGCAGGACTAGGAGACAAGTAGGTTTCTGGAACAGAGAGGAGGAGATTCAAAATGTAGGATGGAGATAGCTGAACTCCGGGCCCTCTCTGTGAACCTTCACCTAGTAGCTGATGGTAGCAGAAGCAGATACCCACAGGTAAACACTGAGCTGAACTCCTGGAATCCAGCTGCAGACAAGAAGGAGTGATAAGCAAAGGCGTCAAGACCAAGCTAGAGAAACCCACAAAAACTGCTGACCTGAACAAGGGGAGCTCATGGACTCCACCCTGATAGCTGGGAAACCAGCATAGGATCATCCAGACCCCTTAATGTTGGACTAGGCTGTCTATGGTATCTCTGGAAATGGATCAGTGTTTATCCCTAGAACATGAATGGACTTTGGGAGCCCATTCCACATAGAGGAATACTCTCTCAGCCTAGACACACAGGGAGAGCCTAGACCCTGCCCCAAATGATATGACAGACTTTGAAGACTCCCATGGAAGGCCTCACCCTCCCTGGGGAGCATAAAAGGGATAAGATGAGGGTTGGTGGGGGTAAAGGGGAGGACAGGTGGGTGAGGGAACTGAGATTGACATGAAAAACAAGCTTGTTTCAAATTTAAGTAGAAAATATTTAAAATAAAAAAGAAATGCTGAAGTAGCTTTATCAGGAAGAGATGTACAGCTCACCCATTACAATGCAGTAAGTAGGTTTAGGAATCCACTAGGCTTCTATTCTCTGGCTAGACATTAGATTAGCCCTGACTAGGAGACATTTTCAACCAACCTACCTGTTTTAACTTTTGCTGTTTTTTTTTTTTTGAAGCTACTGTGGATGAAATAGGGATGGTCTTTAGGAAGAAAGCTATCAAATATAGTCCCAAACATAATTTCCAGATTAACCAAGATGGCAAGCTTGATGGGAAGATAATTATCATCTCTACACAAATAAAAATCCAAATTAGTAGGAACTTTGGCTGATCAATAATTCAAGCTAAAGATGAATTATTCCTTCCTTTAGTCTATGTAATTTTGACATACTTCACTTTGAATAGAAATGCTTATAGGAAAACATTTACCTTTCCAAATGAAACCAAGAGTTTTGGTTTCCTCAAAATGTTCTCCTTGGAGTTCCAAAAATAGAAGCAGTAAAATAAGATGTTAACTAACTCCTTCTATAAAATCCAGAATGCTGTTTGGTAGTAATTGTGACAAATACTTAGGGGAAAATGGATACAAATATCTGGTGACTTTTCTTTTTTAACTTGCCCATTTGATCTATTAATCTATCCACCTGTATCAGTTAAATTATTCAATAAGCAGCACTAATTTTCAAGTTTAACTATCAAGTTTAAAACTCAAAATGGATAAGTTGGTGATTCTTTGCTATGAGATATGAGTATCCTTCCTTGGCTTGCACTGTATTTGTGCTTAATTTCCTATCCCAACCCAGGGATACTGTGCTGGTTAATTTCACAATGCATTGTCAGAACAGTGTTCAAATACTCAGCCTCTTGGCTTACACCTTTAAGCTATTATATTAGAGTGTGTATTGCTGCGAGGAGATATCATGACCATGGCAACTCTTATATGGATAACATTTAATTGAGGTAGCTTGCTTACAGATCAGGGAGTCAGTCCATTGTCATCATAGCAGGGATCATGGTGGCATGCAGCTGACATGGTGCTGGAGCTGAGAGTATTACATCTTGCAGGCAACTGGAAGTCAATTGAGATACTGGGTGATAGCCTGAGCATAGGAAAACTCAAAGCCCAATCCCATAGTGACATACTTCTTCCAACAAGGCCATACTCATTCGAACAAAGCCATACCTCCTAATCATGCCACTCCCTATATAATACTCTAGAGGGCAATATTATGTAAATGGTCACAGCTGTCTGGCATGTTCTGGTGGTCTGAATGAGCAATGCTTCCCATAGGTTCATGTGTTTGAACTCATTGTGCCCAGTTGGTAGTGCCCAGTTTGTGGAAGTTATAGAATATGTAGGATGTAGAACCTTGCTGGACAAAGAATGTCTCTGGGGTTGGGTTTGAGGGTTTATAGTATCAACGCATTTCCCGCTCCCCTCACTATACTTCCTGTGTGTGTATGAAAATTGTAATATCTTGCTTTCCATTATGCCTTTGTTGCCATGAAGATTCTATCCTCATGGAACCATAGATTAAAAATAAAGCTTTTCATCCTTAAAAGAATGTTAATTGTTGTTTTATTATTTATTTATTATGATAAGTTTTTACACATGTATGTTTGCACAACACATGTGTGTGCCTTATGTCCCCAGAGGTTAACTGGATCTCCTGGATCTATAGTTACAGATGGTGTTACATCATTAAATGAGTGCTGGGAACCAATTTAGGGCCCTCTGCAAGAGTATCAAGTGCTGTTATCTGCTGAGCCATCTCTCCAAATCCATTTTTTTGAAGATTTATTTGCCCTAGGTGATTTTAATAGTGATTGGGAAAAACATAATATAGGTGAAAAAGAGAGTGATTGACTGGACCCTGAGATCCTCATAGTTCTGCCTCGGTAGAGTTGGGGTCACACATATTCTACCATGTTTGGCTTTTTATGTAATTGTTGATGATCCATGCTTGCACAGTGATAGTCGGAATATGGTAAGTTTCCTCAAGACTATTATTTTGAGTGGCTAAAGAATGTATAATCTTTCTAGCCCATACACATTCAACAGATCAGATCCTAATTTAACATTTAAAGAAGAAGCAGAATGAACTGTAATGTGTAGATTATAGTAAAAATGATAATTTATTGAGTGAAAAAAATTATCTATTCATTCCATTGTGTAGTATATTGTGTCAAGAATCATTTAGCATTCAAGTTGAATCTCATCATGCAGCCAGGCAGCAGTTCTCACCTAAAAGTGCCTACACAGACTCATACAATTGGGAGCTGTTACAGTTAAGACTTAAAATGGTTCACACAACTTGTCAAGGCCGAGTGCATGCACATTAATTATTAGCATAAAAAGATAACAAGTAAGAATATGAAAATATATGAGCAGCATTCACATCATACAGAATTCCTGAGAATAGTGTGTGCTATAAATCTTTGAGAAATAATTTATATTCATATGAAAAACACATATAAAACATTTCTCTCAGCTTAAGTAGAGTTAACTAAAGTTAACATACTGTGTGGAGCTGTCTATTTTGCTGCCGGTTATGATAAAAACAAGTTTGATTGTCCTGCAACCCTTTACAAAGCAAACATTTCAGACAATATTTTTTTTTTGGTTCTCTGTTTTCTCATATCTGTTTCAAAATATCATGGAAGGCATTTTATAAATTAATATAACATACCATTTATTAAAATATCTTTCTCTGTTCATATCAATCAATATGACTTAAACCCCAAATGGACTATAGAAAATCCTAGAAAAAGAATTCTCAAGGAAAAAGCTATTATTATTTGTCCTCCTGTGAGACATATTTCTGTCTTGCATCCCTAATTTGGAAAAGATGTAAATGTTAGGTAAACAAAATATTATGCTCAGGCACATGTATACATTTAATTATTAAAGAAAAGGGAGCACAAATGGTCTAAAATAGAGGAGCTGAAATCTTTATTGGATAATTAGTGAAATTAACCATTATATTTTTCAGTAGAACAGTCCCAGGAACAAGGATTTGTTTAGAAATTTACTACATATCTCATATTTATCTATCTATCTACCTATCTATCTATCTATCTATCTATTGTTGCTGAAAGATGATGTGATTTGAGTCTAAGTGTACCTCATGCATGCTAGAGACACACTACACTGAGCTATATCCTCAGATCTTGTGGAAGAATTTAGAGTTCCAGGGAATATACCTAGCCCAGAATCATAAAGTATAGGAGTGAATGTTTTTGGCAGAACTGTAAAATAACCATAATCAATCCAACAAAGCATTTTTAAGTGTTAGAATTAGGGACAGCACACTTCCAGGAAGTGAAACTAATTTCCAATTTTGTAAATGTTTGTTTTGCTTAATCGAACAAAACCAAAGTGAACAAATTGTTTTCTCTTTATGTAGGTATGTGTATGTGTATGTGTGTGTTCTCTGTGTGATTTCCCACCTTATTCTCAGGAAACATAAAAGGCTGGACCATCTTGTATTGCATGGGAAAATATATTTTTTTTAAACCATATACCCATCTACTCCACCTCTTGCCTTTCCATCTATTCTGCCCCCTTAATTTATGCCTCCTCAACTTCCTTTAATTGAATATCCCTTCATTTGTGCTCCATTAGTGTGTGGATAAAATTGACATTCAAATAAGGATGCTACAGCAAATGAAATTATGATCTTCACAATTAGTTTGACTTTGTTTCTAGACAATTTTAAAATGAAATGAAATCAACTCATCAAAAACCAAAACCCAGATCTCCATTCCATGATTAAAATGTGAAACTCATAAAGGTATTTTATGTGAACAATAACCTATATACATGCATTATTTCATCAGCTCATAATTGATAGTGCACATTCTAGGATAAGCATAAGTGCTACAGAACATTTGGCTTCGGATTTCCTGAATGAACAGATACGGTAGCATCCTGTGTAACAGGTTTAGAGCTCCATAAGCTGGAACTTGTATTACACAGTGTAAAAATGCAAACGTAAAGGAACATTGACATATTTACATTGTTTCAGCATAGTGTTCTGTGAGATTTGTAATAATTCAGAGAGAGGCATGTGGAATAGAATACAAGATAGGCTTAGTCATGTCTAAATGATGTTAGAATAGTCATTCAAATATTTAAAGTTGATCTGTTGGCATCCATTTAAAAAAATGGGCATTGCACTTGGCTCTGGGTGATTAAGCAAATTTAAACACGGCCAATATAATAGAATTAATCCAAAGATGTACTTTTTGAAACTTGGATTTTTGGTTTGGCTACTATGTGATGTGCAACTGTTCAAGTGCATGGTCAACATAAAGCAGTACAAATGCCATGCACATACACCCATTATCTCAACCAGATAAAAACAACTCCACTAGCCTGTAAGCTGATGGGACAGGGAGCTCTGACATAAGAGCCAAGGGCAGGTTTAATTCATTTCTTGTGAACATCTGAATTCAAGCAAAAGTCCTAGAATCTGATTAGTAATATCAGCTTGTGAACATTTACATGAAATTTGTCTCTGGAAATATTACCACCACATTTTCTACTTGCTTTGCACCTGATGGAGCTGGGTGGACTCAAAACACAGAACCACCCCCCCAGAGGGCTTGCTCTAAGATCAGAGCCTGGCTCCCTGCTGTTTCAGTTGTATTCCCTTGGAGGCTCAAGTCTTTTCTTTCTATAAAAGTCAGAGCATTCTAAGTGCCAGAGGCTGCTGTGATGTATTTCCAAGTAGCCTTTTTTTACAAATAGTTGGCCAAATATGTCTTCCTCATGGATGCCATCTACATTTCAAGGGTCACATTCCTTCATATTAATGTTACCTCCCCTTTTGGGTAACAGGTACTGCCTAAGGCCATTCATGGTGAATAGGCTGACCACTTTTTCTGCGCTGTTGCTGTAAATGTTCCAGCTCAGCCTCATACATCATTTCTTGGACTAAGTATTTCTCTCGCCGTATACGCTCACGGAGGCCCTTTGGTATATCTGGAATCAGGTATGCAATGAATGACTTAATCCCAAAAAACGAGGTGCTGTAAATTAAGAGTAAAAACTATGTTTTCAAAGGTTCCAGAACACTTCTTGTCAAACAGAAAAGTCGTGAACTATGATGCATTTGCCTTAAAATTAAGCATCAGAATTTAATGTGTAGCACTTAGATAAATATTACTTTCAGGACAGAGAACACAAATATTGATGACTGCCACTGTGGAGCATTAGTTAGACATCAAAAATTGTTTCCAGTTTATATGATGATATTTAATAAAATGCATCTTATATTCTTATGTTCACAATTCTTACACACTATAAAATATTACTATAATACACATTAATAGAAATAAATATGAAAGGCTATTCTAGGAAAATGTATTTTTAATAGGCCTAAATGCATGCTACTTAAACCTGTGAGCCAGCAATTAGGCTCAACCACAACAAATTTGTGTTTCAGAAATTCCATTCTATAAATTCACTATTGCTATAAGTACTACAAAACATTTGATCTGTTACATAACTTTGATAAAATATGTATTATTTATGTTTTAAAATAAACTATCAGTAGTGGTGTTATTTATTTATTTATTGAGAAATAATTTTGCTATATATTCTTGGTCAGCCTTGCATAGAACTTTCTTTGTAGACAAACTGACAAACTGATAGAAATCAGACTGCTTCTGTACCAAATGTGCTAGGATTAAAGAGGTGCACCACCACACCCAGCCTTAGTGTTAGACTTGAACAACTAAATGTAATTCAAAAGGCATTATACTTGTAAGTAAAGGCTCAGAATTGGAATGAGACCAATTAGGCCTTTATCCTACTAACACTTAGGAGCTGTTTACTCTTGGACATATCTTCTACCTTCTGTGTTTATGTGATGACAATGCTACCTCTTAAATGAATTAAATAAACACGCACTTGAAGAGCTTAAAAGAGTGCTCAGTAAAGTATGAGCCTTGCTCAAATGGCACTTCCTGCTGTTATGCATATCCTAAGAGAATGGTACTTCTTACCACTTCTAGGAAAAGAGAGGGAACAATGTGATATTTGTGGGGATGGTATGGTGTGCTAAAACAATACCTTCATGTAAAGGGCTTTCATTGGACAATAACCTCTTTATGAGAAAAGGAAGAATTCACTTTACTTTTAGTTGTACTTGCTATGAGTACCAAGAAACTGCATTGCAAAGTAGATACCAATGAAATAGTTCATGTTTTTCCGTGTATAATCAGGACTTTCTTTCCTGATCATATAAATATATGATACTTAAAATATCTAATAATGTTCTTCAAAATTATTAAAATACAAATAAAAACATTGCCATGATTTAGTAGTCTAATATATGAAAATAAATATATTTCATGTTTTAAGATTACAATTCACATTGGCAGATGTGTTCTAAACACAGGGAGTGATCGATGACAAGTCTTCCTAGATCTAAAGTAAAGTCAGTAAAAGATAAAAAAAGCTTTAACATACAAAATAATTGAAGTTATGTTTTGGAAAATATAACACCTAAAATGATACTATATTTTTATACCTAGATGAACAACCTTACTTAAAAATCAACAAGTATAAAGGCTTCACAGAAGTTGATTGGGGGTTATGGGAACAGTAATAAGGAATGAAGAAAGGAAAAGAAGAGAGTCTCACATGAACCCATGAGTGGTACTCTGGGTTGTCTGATTAACTTTGTTCACCTGAGTTCTGAGGAATATTGAAAATACGTCTATTTTAAAACTAGATCATAACAAACATCTCATTGTAATATTGGATTGGAAATACAAGTTAAGCTATTATACTACTTGCAATAAAGTAGAAGGTCTCACTCAGTATGATGCATTTTTACTGATTCTGAGAGTCATTCAATCAGAGAACTTTTAGTCCTGGCTAAAACCTTTAGAGACAAGTGTTACATTTTCAGCTATTTCATTACAAATTTTTAACTTATATTTGGAAATCACTTGGAATGAATGCTTGTTTTTTTAAAAAACAATTCCAACAGTAGTAGGTAGAATGCTTGCCTAGCATTCAAAAAACCCTGGGTTCTACCCCTAGATTCATAGGAACCAGGTGTGGCATTTCGTGTTTATAATTCTAGTGCTTGGGAGGCACAGACAAGAGGATTGGGAGTTTAAGACCAACCCTGGATAAATGTTAATGTTCTAAACATTTAGATTTGCCCACAGAAAATATATTAAGTCTTTCATTGACTCAGTGATAATTCAGAGGAGTTGCTTACTACATCTCAGTGCTCAATTCTTCCCTGTATCATGATTTATAAAAACCAGATGATAATGTTTGTATGCAGTTCCATCAAAATTGCCTCACAGAACTACAATTCATTGCTATCGTGTCTGTGATAAATCAAAGTCCAATGATTTTTAATAAAAGTTTTAGGCAAAATACAGAGTTACCTAATGTTTTTTTAAAAATATATATGTGTGATTGACTGTATTTTGACTTAATTAATCAGAAATGTTCTATCTTCATAGGTTGAGTGTTCTATCCTCATGAGAGATGTGGATTCATTTATCTGCTCAACAAAGCCACCCATTTCTTTAATCATGGCCACTAGGAGCTTAAAACTAGGAGCCTCGCAATTTTATGAGAAAATATCTTTCTCCTTGATTTTGTTGTAGAAATACCTATTAACTTGTGGTTACATTATTCAATCTTGCTCATTCATTTTCTCTTTATAATGGGTTTACCTTATTCAAGCCTTTTCCCAGGCCTACCAAAGGCCTTTCTTAGGACTCAGTGAAGAATTGACATCAAACTAATATATGAATCAGCAAAGCTGTTATCCACAGTTGCCTGTCCCATGACTAACCTCAAACACAATAATGAAGGCCAATCGAGCAGCCAAGATGTGCCAGTACTGTAATGTGAACTCATAGGGCTTGGAACTCCAAGGTGGGCCTCTATAGTCTCGGTACCTGCAAGCCACAAAAACAGAAAGCGTGAAAGATACTGAAACGTCCTTGATTACCAAAACTCCAAAATGATAGGCCAAATGAGCTGTTTTACATATAGAGGAGAGGAGATAACATGGCAAAAGCAGCAGAAAAGATTAATACGTTATAGGTAAGTACCTGCAGTAGCCAGATTTTCCCATACCAAGCTCACTCAGGTTAAAGAAGGATAAGCTGTTGTTGACGTATCCCTTGAGGCAACTAGGAGAAAATAACAGGACTATATGAATCACAAATTCATAAATTTATGGAATAATTTCTTCTTTACAAGTGGCGGGATGTTAAAAAAGCCATTATTCCTCCTATTTTAAATATTGAGATTTCTTATTTTTGTCTCATGTCTTTGTCATTTCTTCCTTATACTTTTCCTATTGATTTTTTATTCAGTTTACTTTTATGGGTGTTTTTTGTTCAGGAGTCATCCTGAACTATTATTATCATTGTTTTTGAGCCATTAATCTAAATGTAAAAATTGAAAGGGAAAAATAAAGTCTTAGTGTTATTGTGAACACACTGTTAATATGGGCTGGTGAGATGGCTTAGCAGGTCATACTTCTTGTTATGAAGCCTAAGGACCTGAGTTGTATGCCTTCAACCTATGTGTTGAAAATAAAATGCCCCAAATGTCTTCTAACTTACACAATGCACCCTCATAGCACAATAGGTAAATATAAACAAATACACTAACAAATAATATTATATAATACTAGTATTATAAATAATGTAATAAATAATTTTAATATGGTGTAAAAATTATAGACATTGAAGGATGCTTGCAGATCACATATCTAGGGAAAAGTTTCTTTTTAAATCTGAGTTCAAAGACATATCTATTATAATCTCACCTTTGAAATATTAGTCACAATGCAACAATGGTAATTGTATTCCTTGTCCATTCTATGGCTTATAATATCCGTCGAATGTTTTCTGGTCAATATTTTCCTCTTCAATATTGTCTGTCTCTTCATGACTTACACCGAAAATTTCTAATCTGAATAGATTTTTCAACCTCATTGCTATGTATACTTAGAAGATAATTAAGGAATTGAATGTCCTTCTTGATATATGATGTCTGATTCACAGAAGAACTACATCACTGTGACTGACAATGGTATACACCTGAAACTTGTCCCTGAATATGGACTGTCCACTGGAAAGGCAGGTTCTGAAATGTAAACTCAGCCAGTAGAATTTTCAACAACCACTAGGTGGCAACAGAGTTACTAGCAAGTAATTTATGTAAGGCTACCAGACAGCAATTCTTCGTGTTTCACAGTTGATCTTAGCCAATTATACTTTTCAAATTCATTAAATCTGCTCCTAGAAGCTTTGCATTAGCAAAAGGCAGCATTCTAGTTTTTCACTATTGATGTTGAGACGACCTTATATTCACATGGTGTGCATTCTCAGATACCATTTCATAATCGTAGAGCCCATGAACACTCATTATTATGAATTAACCATGTCATAAGATGTAAATCCAATCAAATTTAAGGTGCCCAACATGGGATCCCTTTAAGTCTCTTAAGGACTCGAACAAAAATCACCATTCCATTGCTTCTATTACCACTCCTTTAAGAAAGAAGAGACCTTTCCCAGTGTTCTGGGTAAGTACAAGTTCTCCAATAGTTAGTTAAAGGGCAATGCCACCCAAAAGCAAGGCTCCTCATGTTTTGGCCCATGATCTCTATCCACAGCTATTGCTGCTCTCACTCTTCTGCCTTTTCTTATAGAATTTACGTCTAAGGCCGAAATCCACTCACAAAGCTTTTTAAGGTGGCCCAGTTCTCTTTAGTCAGTTTTCACATGCATTGCCCTCCCATATCTAATTCAAAGGACAATTGTGAAATAACAAATACTTCCTGATGTAGTTGTCTCTATCTGGTTATTTTGTCTCCCAGAGGACAGCAGGCAAAGTCTAAAGATACCTACTAGTATCAGAATGTATGAATTAGGGTATCTGTCACTGTATCAGCTGGTTAGAGACCACATGTGCTTCTAATCATCACACAGTGAGCAAAACAGCCCTCTTTCTGACTTAAAAGAATTGTTTGAATTAAAGTATCAATAACCAATCCAAACCAAACCAAACCGAACCGAACCAAAAAGGTAAGTATTGCAAAGGTTGATAGGCTACCCTACTTTGAAGTGTGTATTTCAATTTGGAATGAAAAACACATACTAACCACATAAAGGGAGGTGATTCTGCATCAGTCAGACCCCTGGCTCTGTATGCTTCCTGCAAATTTCCAGACGCAAAGATGACAGACTCTGCAGGTTCTGTTTCTCACTTTTTACTGTCTTTGTCCCCCTTTTTATGAGCTTCACTTTCCCATCTGCATGGCAACAACACTGCATTGTCTAGTTTGAAGATTTCAAAGAGTCTGTTCACGCTTTAGAACTGGACCTTTCTAGAAGTATTAGAATGTTCTTAGCATTTTGACACATTTTCAAGGAAAAAGGGTCTCTAAAATTAGTTGCTTGCTGTAGAAAGCACGTTCTGTTCTTAGTCCCATTTGCATTCATTTAATAAACACTTTATAAATACAATGACCAGAAACATTACTTTTTAATGGCCACAGAAAAAACTTCCCTGTAAGTTCTCCCTTTAATTGCAACTATAAAGTAGATCAGAAAAATATGTAAATTTTAACCTTACTTCTCATTATGCTTTACATGGTTTGCACAAGGGCCATATTTGTATTCGTAGACAAAACGTGGGATATAGTCAGATGTAATAGCGATTACAAAAGCATTGGTGATCACAGCCAATATGCCAATTCCCTCGAGAATTCCAAGCCAGATACCTGGTAGGAGAAAGGTTAAAGTTAGTGAATGTAAGTGAAAAAGATGAAAGAACTCTGATTTATTTTATTTTATCAAGAATATTCTGTTTGTTTTGAGCCACATTTCTGTGCACCATTTACTTCTTTTAAGCAAAAAGGGTTATATTATATTACTGTGTGTGTGTGTGTGTATGTGTGTGTGTGTATGTGTGTGTGTGTGTGTGTGTGTTCACGTATTTCTATACCTGCAGAGAGCAGAAGAGAGCATCAGATTGCCATGTGAGCCACCCAGTGTTCATGATGAGCCCTAAACTCTGGTTCCTGGGAACAGCAATGATTGCTCTTAACAGATGAGCCACATCTTCAACCCCCTCATTGGTTTTATATTATGTATCTCATACTCCAGATATTAGATATGTTGCATATACTATCTCAAAAAAGAAAAATTGAGCCTTACCAATGTCAGTTGCTCGGGCTGGCAGAGGCCTCCTCCACTGGGTTACAAATTTATATGCATCCAATCTGATTTCAATGATATTGTTTAACAAAGCCAAAAGAGGGGCCAGAGGAAAAGCAGCAACAAAGATGGTGGTAAAACCAAATTGCAAAACTGTAAGACAGAACATTAGGGAGTTATGAATATACATAATAAAATCTACATTAGATGAATTACCTTTAATAATACCTCTACCCAGTAAATACTCTTATTTTTACAGTTGAAGAAACTGTTCCTATGAGATAAGTAAATTTGTTATAGACAAGATGGCTAGAAAATTTAAAAAAACTCCTGCTGTATCTCAGATATGGGTATATTTAACATCTGCTTTCTCCCCTGCCCCTAAACAATATGAGAAGAACGGGGAAGGAATTAAACAGAAAGGGAAAAGATATAAAAGGGGAAGGGGAGGGTAGAGGGGAGGAAAAAAACTATTACAAAGACAGGCAAAGAAGAGAATTTTCCTTAAGGTTCTGGCAGGGAACTAAAAGATCTCCAATATACTGCCCTGGCTTCTCTTTTTATAGACGAGGATACTGAAGGTCAGAAAACAAGGAAACAATTGGACTGGGAATCCTAATTTTCTTAATATAAATTAGCAACATTCCTACAGAAACTCAGACTGACTTTGAGAGTATGGAAAGGATGGATATGGGAAGAGTTTGGGGAAGGGGGGGTAAATATGGCCAAATATATTTAATGAAATATTAAGGAATTAATAAAAATGTTATTTAAAAATAACATTGACTTTCTTTGAGGAGGATAGTATTTTTCTTAATAATAAGCTGATCCAGCTTTTTTATTTTTCATCAAGATATTTGTTCACTAGCCTGGCATGGCAATGCATGCTTATAATTCTAGCACTGAGGAAGGATACCAAGACAGGACAATTGTGATTTCAAGGCTAGCCTGAGTTATTCATCAAGTTTAAGATCAGTATTAACTGCACAGTGAGACTTTAACTAAAAAAGAATGTTGCTCAAAAGCCGGATGCTTCATTGTGAAAACAACTTCATTCTGACTAAATGTCATGGCTTCCTGACTGTAGAGTATGTGAGAGCATACAGGAAGTGTCTCGCAGCTTTGATTTTGCTAGGATAAAATTCACTTGTAATGCACTGGAGGAATGAATAACTCAACCATGAAGGCTAGTCTCACAACCAAAAATTCACTTGTATTTAAGAATAATCAGTGCAAAAGGAGAATATTGTCATTATTGCTGTTTTTCTCTTAAACTGAAGTTCATGTAAAGTAGAAAAGCAATATCCAAGATGCCAAATGGTCCTGCAGAAAAGCCTCTCCTTACCCATTTCTAAGTACTCGTCCATTAGTCCGTGAATGTTCATGGGCTGAAGATTCCAGTCATTTTCCCATTGTGGTATGGAAGCATCTTGTATTCCTCTCTTGATTTTATGTCGTGACCACCAGTTTTGGATTAACCTGCATCAGAGAGCAGACCAAAGATGTGTGACCTGTTACTGAAGCAGCTGTGGAAAATGTATATTTTCCTAAGAAATAACAAATTTAGACTAATCTTTTGTAACATCATGTATTCTTGGAAGTGAAGATAGTCATGGTTTTAAATTTTCAATAAGTGAAAATTAAGTCTGAACTTTAAAAGGTTGTAAATCTTTAAAGTATAGTGTTAAGAAGATTTAGTGACAGTTACTAGATCCTCTAGATCTTATCATTTGTAACTCTCTAAGACTCTGCAAATATCTGGATATTTATATGGAATTCATTGCCGTGAAACTTAGCCATTTCTTGATACTGATTAAGGTAAATTCATTTCTCCCAACTCCACCTGTAAAAAATCCTATGTTGACTGTTGTCTTTAGGTCTGAGCCCTTCATTGCTCATACTCCATCAGTTTTTGGGCTGTTCATATGGATATAAATATAATTATGCTCTGCAATAAATATCAGGCAAACAAAGTTTCAAGAGTCCTAGGTTCTGGTCTCCATCCTGCCATGCATTGCATGTGGGATTTTTATTAAATCACAACTTCTTTGAGTTTATCAAGCTTGAACATTAATAACAATACTTTGCTACTAAAGTTAAGTAAAGTTGTCAGGCAGTGGATATGCTTACATGAGCCATTGCCTGAGGTCTGGAAAATAAGTGAAAATACTCTGCCTCTGGCCTGGGAATGGTCATGATACTATGAAGTCTAAAAATATCCTGGGAGGCAATGAGAAGGGCTTTTGGGTAACAAAATTCTTAAGACTTTGAGAAGATACTCTAGGATGTCATAAGTTTTCATAGCTCAATGAATAGTAACTAAAGCTCAATTTTAAGTAACTGGAGATTCAGAATCTCCTGGAAAAAGCAGTTCTCTGATGGGAGATGTCATTCTGTATATGTTTCTCATACTGGTTAATGAATAAAGCACTGTTGGCCAATAGGAAAGCTAGATAGGAGGGACTAGGAGACAAGGAGGAAAGGGGAAGTAGTAATGAAAGCCAAGATGGAGAGTCTGGAGAAAGCAGTATGCTGGCCGGCTCCCGGGTAAGAGAAATACATAGATCGGGCAGAAATGGGTTAATACTTAAGACAGAGCTAGCTGATAAGAAACTCGTACCTGGCCAACAGAATTATACCAAATACAGAGTCTCAGCGTGTTATTTGGGGCTGGCGGGGCAGCGGGACCAGACCAGGCAGCAGGAGGAAAAACCGTACACCTTACAAATGGCACCCACGTGGCTAAAACTTTCACTTAAAATTTAACAAAAGCTTAAAAAAGGGGTTTAGAAACAAAAGAACAAAGACAATCAAGGTTTCTTGGTAATAGGATTTTTCTCGCTTGGACTCTGACTTCTGAGAGACAAGCAGATGTTTGCATGGCTCCTTTTAAGGAAAATTTCCTGACTCACCATAAGTGGCAAAAAACTGCAAGGCTTTAAAAAAAGCACTGCTAACAATTTATTGGTATGTATCAGAGCTGGCAATGGCAATGACCACATCTCCAAGCTGGCAACCTGCTGCTTGCTGCCTGTAGACCAAGGCAATGACCACAGCTCTCACTGCTGCCAGGAAAATAGCCGCTGCCATATTGGATAGACCGTGGCAGAAACAACAAAGACTTTCATTTTACCAATGTTGTTGTTTACCAGATAAAAGACTTGTGGCCAGAAAAAGATAAAGATTTACAGTAACGACAGATTCATATTAAAAAAAACCTCTAAAGTTTTACAATGTGTTTTAAAATATACATATACATTAAAAAAAATAAAATGGTTTTAAAGAGACAAAGAGGAACTGGGTGTGGTGGCACACAACTTTAATCCCAGCACTTGGGAGACAGAGGCAAGCAGATCTCTGTGATTTCAAAGTAAACTTGGTATGCAGAGTGAATTCTAGGACAGATAAGAGTTACACAGAAAAAACCTGTCTCAAAAAAATAAAAAAATAAAAAGTAAAAGAAACAGAGTAATAATAAAGCCAAATAAAGACAAAAAGCTCAGAGAGAATCTGGTTACTGTATGGTATTATATTGTCTTTGTATTGTTTGACTGCTGAGGAAACAACTGTTAAAACAAATGCTGCTGAGTTAATTCAATTTATATATTTTAAAATGCTTTGACTCCAAAATTTAAGTCTAAGGACAAGTTACTGGGGAAAAGGATTTCTATTTTTGTTTCCACAGAAAATAAAAAGCTGTGGATTCCTTCCGGACTAATGTGGTTTGAGCAAGCCAGACCCCCTGAAACAGCGTTCCTGGTGATCCAACATTCATAACAGCTTGGACAAAGCAGCCTTGCAGGATTTCTGCGTCTTCTTAGGATTCCCCCCATGACAGCGCCCCTTACCAGCAGGAAGTAGTTTGGAAAGAACGACGCCCAAATTCCCAAATATTGTTATAAATGTTTGTTTTTATTTAAATGGGGTTGGTTATAAATGGGTAATGATCACAGCCAATTCTTTTTAAAGGTAAAAGGGGGATTATAGTATAGAAATGGATACTTTGTTTTGGAATGGATTTTCATTTACTGATACAATTTAAGGTCAATTTTATGATATGTATATTTCTCTTATTTAGGTATTGTGTTTTTATAGCTCATTTAGAAATGTAATGTATACTTTAATACAGATTATAGATAATTGCCTATGATAGTCAAAGCTTAGAATTAAAGTTAGTTAGTTTTTCATGATACACAGAGATGTATTTAAAATATATAGGACTTCTTCAAACCTTTCAAAGACCTATAGTATATGGCATTTAAAATGGTTTAGGGTTTTCGTGACAATGAGACATAAATGCTCATGGTAACACCACTTGAGTCAGAAAGGAAGATGAAGATGGACATTGAAGAAATGTGTTATGGAATTTACTTCCAATATGTCAAGACTAGCCATTTGGACAAGATACTGCTCTTGTCTGGACTGTTTGATTTTATGCCGTATAAACTGGACATGCAGGACCCACAAAAAAGTGAGTGCTGATTCAAGATGGACATTGCTACAGCGTTCCTGCTTCATGGAAGAGTCTGCCAGACAGTCTGCAGGACACAGAGAAAAATGACTGACAAACTGCCAATACAAGAAGACAGTTTAAAGTTTCCTGCTTTGCTGAAGAGTCTGCCAGACACACTATGGCCTATGGGCTGAAGATGGAAGATTACAAAACAACTTCAGGTGACTGACAAAGTGAGTTGTCTCTGTCATTTCTAGAGTTTATAGACTATCCTTCTGTGGTCTTTGAAGGAGTTGAAGACAGATAGTTATGGTTATAGTTTTCCTTAGTATTAAAAATAAGTTACATAGATTTAGACACACAAAGATAGGATAGATGATGGAATATTTTCTTCAAATCTTGTGAAATGTTAATGGACTAAATAGTGTTAACTGTGATTCTTATTTGATAACTGTTATTTGATATATTCTGCTATGTTAAGGTTAAAACCCTTTTTATTTTAGACAAAAAAGGGGGAGATGATGGGAGATGTCATTCTGTATATGTTTATCATACTAGTTAATGAATAAAGCACTGTTGGCCAATAGGAAAGCTAGCTATGAGGGACTAGGAGACAAGGAGGAAAGGGGAAGTAGTAATGAAAGCCAAGATGGAGAGTCTGGAGAAAGCAGTATGCTGGCCGGCTCCCTGGTAAGAGAAATACATAGATCAGCAGAAATGGGTTAATACTTAAGACAGAACTATCCGATAAGAAACTAGTACCTGGCCAACAGAATTATACCAAATACAGAGTCTCAGCATGTTATTTGGGGCTTGTGTGGTGGCAGGACCAGACCAGGCAGCAGGAGGAAAAACCGTATACCTTACAGTTCTCTAGCCAACATCCTATGGAGGTCACTCTTGGAATCTCACAAAGATGCTAACAGGGAGGCAGGTTAGAACTGACACAGCTCTGCTTATTTGAACTTTATTTTCATTGATTTTTTCTTAAGATTTTAATTGATTGGAGAATTGTGGTTTAAAATTTGAAAGCCACTGCTTTGGTGATCCATTTAGTCCTGCTAAGTTTTCACCTTACAAGACCTTTGCATAAATTTTTTGAAAACACATGTGAAATACCTCTTGTTACTTTCCCCCAGTTTTTAGCATGCATGATCCAGGCTTATTATCTGAGTAAGATCATGGTTTAAATGAGTATCAGACATGAACAATGAAAACAGTGGACCACATATGATGGCAATGCAAAGGACCCTTATCATTCTATAAAGGCTGGCTGCAATTCTCCCCTGCTGGGACTTCGGAAGTGCTCACGGCAGACACACTCTTATGCCACACATTTGATGTCAAGTTCCTATACCTCCCATCCAATACATTTTTTTTTGAGACAGTGTTTCTCTGTGTAGCCTTGGCTGTCCTGGAACTGACTCTGTAGACCAGGCTGGCCTTGAGCTCATAGAGATCTTCCTGCCCCTGCCTCCCAAGTGCTGGGATTAAAGTCATGTGCCACCACCTCCTGGTTCATTCCATACATTTTAAAGTGATAAGCAAAAGGAGAAGAAATGTGTGAGTGACTCTAGCCCATCTATCTTCATATAAGCTTTATTTAAAAGAGATTTCATTGAATCTGTTATATAACCTATATGTATACATATATCATATAGAAATCATATGTAATATATATAAATACATGTTATATATATGTATATATATATATATCATTTCTATATAATATAAACTCTTTCAAAGTATTTTGTTATTAAAATTATATTGGGTCATTTTATTTAGTCTTTGCAAATCTCTTCTTTCACAAGTCAAAGAAAAAGAACCTCATAAACTCTACTGACTTAAACTCTAAAATAAAATTAGCAAGGAACAGAGAAAGAATTCAGACCAAAAATAGAAAGCTCTGAGTCCATGTACTAAATCTCCCCAATGTTTAACCACCAATACTCAGCATGCTGCTGTGTTAATATGATTTCTCCACTACTAGGTCAGAAATGTCATTTATAGGAAGACATGAATAAAAGAATGAAAGTAAAATTTGATGAGTGACCCTGTTTATTTCATTAATTTATACATAAATCTATTTATATACCCAATCAGTTAATCAATTTCCCCATCATATGAAAATGTCCTCACAGGATATTATCACATAACATTGCTTCTAATGAATTTTTTTTATAGAGGAGAGATGAGGAAGGCATCATAAAAGGACTGTCAAACATTGTTCTGTCCAACAATTTTTTGCTTGAACGTACCATTTTGGAAGGAAAGTAAACTATTTTTTTTTAACATTAATGCCATCACTTTATATCTGTTGGTAAGTCAAAGACACCAGAAAATTGTTTGTATTTTCAAAATTTCTGTCTTACTAATGTTTTAAAAATAGTTAACAAGCTGAACTAGTATTCTATGTACATTAGTTCCTTTAATCCCAGCAGCTGGTCCTGAAGTTCATCACACTATTTATCTTTTCTCAAAGATATGAAAATTTTGAGACTCAGAAAGCCTAAACTTACAGGCAATCACACATTTAGCAAGGAGCAGAGTGGGAGCTGACCGATCATCCCACTGCTCATGAACCCTGAATTATAACTATATATAAGACATGTCTAAAGATAGCATGCTCACGGATATCCCAGCTCCATGAAGTTGTTCCATATTTGCTTCAAAAACATGATGACTCCCATCTGGAGGCAGAGGTCTATCAGGCAGCCACTAGGATGACACTAAAATAGAACAGTGAGAGCCATAAGGGTTCTGCTTCTTCCCCTGCATCCCAAGCTGGTTTAAATACCTCCAATTTTAAATTGCAAAGTAAACTTTACATCTGGGTCCCATTTTCTCATGTAAAAAAAAAAAGGAAGCAGGTACAATGACAGTGTTAGTAATTATGGTGAAATTTGGGTAAGCTTTTAGTGAGTACTTTGTCTCCCACTGTCAATCATGATCACATATAACGAATGTAAACAAATGTTCTACATCCATAAATAATATGTATTAGAAAGATAGTCTGATACGGTGTTTATGATTTTGTTTCTAGGCTCTTTCCATTTTTAAATAATTTTAGATTTTCTGAAAAAAAATCAGACATTTTAGTAAGTTCCCATTGAGCTCAAAGCTAAGAAACTAACAACAGTGAGCTGCAATTCAATAACCTGCAGTCATGATTGTTGTTTTATTCCTCCCCTCCAAGACTGTTGAACAAAACAACATGCATACTGCATTGTATGGCTTTCATGTGTCCCCATTTTCTCTTTCAGAGAGCATTTTTATAACTTCAAGAAGTTTTGAAAATTACTGGACCATGAAGTTCTTCTTATCTGGGTTTTTATGAAGATCTTTTTTTCTCTGTGCTAAGTTTTTGTTGTTTAGATTTTCAATAAGTTGGTGTTAAACATACACAAAACACACACACAAGCACACAAAAATGTCACTTAAGTGAATATGTGCTGCTTGAAACTGCACTATAAAAGCAATTTGGGTGGAAAATGTGGGTCTGGATCTTTAGAAATTGGATCATGTCCTGTTTGTAAGGATGAGTGTCCCTATGACTTTGATCATAGTTTCTATTTCTGTCAAATTGGTACTAGTGGGACTTCAAAAGGAATGAATAATTAAGACATAAAAGAGCCTGAGTTTCTCCGTTCCAGCCCAGTAGCTCAACAATCTGAGCCAGAGTAGGTTTGCCCATGGCCATACTCATGGCACAGCAGGGTCCAGATTTGGTTATCCTAGGTCACCTTTTACTACTAGCATGAAATATGGCCCCTGACTTCTTCTTCACTTTATACCATAAGTGTGTTCTGTAGAATGTGTGAAGCTGAAACACTAAGAGATGGAACAATCACAGATCAACAAGATGGTTCTTTATTTGTGCAGAGAGTCTTGGTGGCGACTTGCTTGGAGTCTGAGAAAAGAATACACTGGTTTCCTTTGCAAAATGCATCACTCTAAGGATAATTCTAGTTACTAAATATGTCAGTTGCCTTGGAGAGCAGGCTTGGATCACATGCACTTTTATAAATGTATAGGAGAAAGAAAACAATGAGAGATATATGATGGAATCTTTCCTGTAAAGGTCAAAGTTAAAAGGCAAATCAACAACAAATTTGTCAAAATTGAGCCTGGAAGAATTTGTAATTTATAAGTCTCTTTATCTTTCTTAAAGAGAACAATAAGGAACATTGGGTCTTGTTAGTTTGTTAAATTCTCATAGTGATGGTCTTGAGCTAAAGACAGTCATTAAATACTCTAAACTTCATTTGCTAAAACATCTCATAATTGAGATGTATATAAATGGTCATGGATGTTGTGTAAAAGCAAAGTTCAGTGATTTCATCTATTTTCACATTCTTGGTGAGAATATGTGTAGTACGAAGAAGTCTGAGTGTCCATTAGTCACTATACCTACTTAGAGGAAGCTGGGACTAGACAGGACTGTCAGACTTCATGATCCCTCACTTCACCTACTTTAGAACATTTACTCTAAAGACAACTCACTCTATGAGCCAGTAATTGGTCATCTCAGCAAAATGCATGCCCATGGCTATTCTCACATTCCATTCCAATAGTGACTGGAAGTATCGTCCAAGGCAAGACTTTGAAGGTATGCTGATTTTATTTGAATCATAGTCTCATCAGCTTTGTGACTTTTTGCAAATTATAAAACTTCTGTTTTTTTGTTCTCTTATCTATAAAATTAATATAATAATAACATTGTTATGAGGATTTAATGCAATTGTATAAAAAGAGAACTCAGTAACAAATGCTAGAATAGTCCAACACCTAGTAAGTGCTTGATAAATGTCAGTAATTTAGAAAAATTTGATAATAAATTTATGTGATGTTTTTGTGAGGTATCACATAACTATAGTGAGGGTCAAAAATCTAACATAGCCACTTCATAAAAGTCCTGACAAATTGTATTATTTTTTCATTCATTATACTGATTCCTATCAATTGTGCCTCTTATTTGAAATACATAATTAAATTTAATTTAAATTTCACAAATGAGAATACTGTGCTACTTCTTCCTGTTACAAGTTCAAAATAAAGGAGCTGAGATTAACAGGTAAGATCTTCCTCTGGATGGGAAATTGTAGCACAGAGACTATTATGAACCCTAGAACAAAACATTTGTTCATTTATGATTATATCCTCTTCTTTATGATCTTTAATGCAATCAAATATATCAATGATACTGTCCTTTAAGAGTCTCCATCAGAGGCCTGCTGTAGAGCCTGTCTGTGCGCGTACGTGCTTCTTCTATGAAGGATTGCAGAGTCGATACTTATCCTTAATTTTCATAGTTTCTTCATAATTGGAGATTTCTAAGGTGTGTCATAAATTACAATGCTAATTTTATTTTTGCCTAGAACATACAGTCCTTCGTGAGTAAATATAGTCACCACATATCTCATCTATAATAGAAAATTTGTAGGAGAATTATGAGACATTTTTCTGATGCTAGTATTATAATTATTTTTCTGGAGTTTTCAAGGCTTAATCAGAATTTTCCACAATTTCATAATTAAGATATAATATACATTTGAACAATATTAATGGGAGTGATAGCTCCTACAAGTGCTATAATCTATGTGGCTACAATCACTCTGTTCTTACCTTAGGTTTCCTAACTAATCCAATCAAGCCCTTTTGATAGAAGTAAGCCTTAAGTTACTAAGTGGATGACCAGGGTGACCAGGCTTTTGTTGGATGTGGGCATAATCCTGGCCATAAACAACAACAAAAAATAAATTAACAGATATATGGATAAAAGTAATAAATAAAATTGAAAATAAAATTGAGACTTCCAGGCAATCTCAGGATTATAAATGGTCATAGTGTTTCCCTCTACTTTACACCCCCAAGTCTTACTTTGTAAAAATCTATGTAGGTTTAGGTTCATTATACACTCAGTGTTTGCCTCCAATTTGTCCTCTCAATTTTTTAGCTTCTCAAGTGTTGGGCCTATAGGAATGTATCATGACACTCAGCTATACAACTATAGCTATAGAATTCTAACAGTGATAAATTTAGCAATAATTTGTGACAATCTTCCCATAGTCTAGGGTTGTGATTATTGAGTTTTTTAAATTAACTCTTATCTATAAATAACTTGGCAGTATAATTATTACTACTGCCAATTTAGCATGGAGAAACAGATAGTCGTGGAATGATGAGTTAATTACAAGGGTAATTAACATTTAAGCTCAGCTTTTTTCTTTTCTTTTTTATTGTAAAGCATGTATTCTGAGGAAGTTTTAGGCTTCATTCATGTACACAGACATTTATTTTCTAGAACAGTCTGAAAAGAACATAAATGGGTCCTCCCTGTGAGTTTGAGGAGAGTGGAGAGTTTTTGTTTTGTTTGTTTTTGTTCTTTAGAGAGAGACTGAAACTATTTCTCCCTTCATTTTTCTTTTGTAATCTTTCCTTAACTCTTTCTATATTACAACCCCATACTGAAGACACCATCTATTCATTGGATTTTTATAATGCAATCATGAAAGTCATTTTGTTTGAGAGAAGGAACAAAATTCTGATCAGGAGAACAGAGACCAGACTAAGACACAATTATAAATATAGGCTTCAGCAAACCTAGAGCCTACATTTGCTCTTAAATATGCAGCCTCTATTTGGTAGAAAAATATGTGATCATTCTTTATGTAAAAGTATGATTTTAATCTGTAAATTATCACCATATTAGAAAATAACATTAATTCAGGGGACCAGGATTTATCCCAGTACTTAAACTGGCTTTTTGGAGCCCATTCTCTTTGGAGGGATAACTTGCTCAGCCTAGATATAGGGGTCAGGGCCTTGGTCCTCCTCAAAGTGATATGTCAGACTTCCTTGACTCTCCAAGGGGAAGTCTTACCCTCTTTGAGGAGTGGATGGGGAGTGGGGTAGGGTGGGTGGAAGGTGGAGAGAGTAGGAGGTGGGTGGGAACTGGGACTGGTATGTAAGATAAGAATATATTGTTTTAAGATTAAAAAGATATAAAAAAGAAAATAACTAATAAAATTGGGTTTTTCTTATATTCCTAGAATTAAGAACAAATTTTGTAGTATAATATCAATAAATCTAATAAGGAAAGTGTCAATTAAGCTAGGCATAATGGTTCACTAGTATGATCCCATCACTTGGGGCGCAGAGGCAAGAGGGCCAGAATTCTAGGTCTTCATCAGGTACATAACTAGTTCAAAGCATTATGGGCTACATGAGACTCTTTCATTAAATCAAACAAACAAACAAACAAACAAACAAAAAAAGAGCCAACAACAAGAACAAAACAATCTCTCATTTTCATTAGATAAATGGTAACTATTTTTTTTCTAAAATAAGCCATTAAGGAAAAAACTAAAAGAGAATTATTGAGAAAATCTGTGATATGAGATTCAAATTGTATTTGTTTATGCATTAATAAGCAAAAGAAGAATATTATAAAAGTGGACAGGAAGAGCACACACAGGAAAATATAACTATAGACAAAAAAAATATTAGTTTTCAATTCCCTTGCCACCGAAGGAACCAAAATCAAAGGGCAACATCCCTTCACAAGGTAGAATCTTTTCAAATGCTTATGTTTGCCAAAGTGTGATAAAGAGACTCTATACTGCAGGAAATGCTGAAGGACCATTTCCCAGCCTCAGTGAAGACCCGTGAGGTGCAGTGAACCTACCGCTTCATCTTGTTTCTCTAGGTTATATGTATTGTAAATTAACAAAGAAATGTGGACTTTTAGCATCTGTGTACACATGCTTATAAATGGCTATTTCATGTTTTCTTTTTAGACTGAATTTTCATTTCATCAAAGGAAACCTAACATATTTACATCTGGAAATTCACTCAATAGATGGTAATACTTTCCAAAATGAGTAAACTTAATGGAATTATATTCTTGGAGCTTATAAACAGAAAAGAAACAAGCAAACATGATTTTAAAAAGTAATAAGGGAAAAGGCCAGAATATTGGTGCTTAATTTTAAAAGCATCATTCTTTTTAATATAAATGTAGCTGCTATCATTTGGAACACAAAAATCTCTTCCAACGTTTTCCTCTAACTCTCTTGGACATCTTCCCTCCTCAGCCCATTACCTCCCACAGTCACTGGCCTGTATCCATATCCATCCACACACCCACTCTCATGGGGTTACTTACTCCTCCAGTCTCCATCGCTCAAAGAGTTTATTGTATTTTCCTGGGTGGCCTACTTAATCTGTAAAGGGTATTTGAATTCATTAGCAATTAAGTGAAGTTCACCTGCTGACACATCACACAGAGTGCTTGTGTGGGTAGACATAATTGTTCACTGGTGCAATTTGTCCCATACAATTGATATTTGCTATGCTTAAACAACATCAAAGTAACTGACTTTAAGAGCAAGAAAGTGATGCATGAACTCAGTACCAGTGAGTAGAGAAAGTGTAGATACATCAAGCTGGTGATATTTAATACTTTGTTCCATGTAGAATTTTAATAATGTGTGGGCCAGATTAATGAATATCATCATAGCATACTGAATGGTTTTGTTCAAAATGTTTCTGATTTCTGAGTGTTCCCATGGCACCATGTGGATGAAGGGTTAACCAAATAGCAAACTGTGCTCCTTAATATTTTACATTTTATTTTCTCAAATTTTAGATCAAAGAAGGAAAAGTAAAAAATCTTGGTTTACACATCAAGAAATCATAGCTATTTTTCTCTAAACAAAATAATTAGTAATAATTAGATGATAATTTGTAGGTGGTATTTTCTCTGTGTCTCTGTCTCTCTCTCTCTCTTGTGTGTGTGTGTGTGTGTGTGTGTGTGTGTGTGTGTGTGTGTGGTAGTAGCTGTCAGAGATTACATAAGTAAGAAAGAATACATGTAAAATCTATTACATAATATTCTTTTGTTTTGTTTTTGGTTTTTTGAGACAGAGTTTCTCTGTGGCTTTGGAGCCTATCCTGGATCTACCTCTTGTAGATCAGGTTGGTCTCAAACTCTGCCTCCTGAGTGCTGGGATTAAAGCACGTGCCACCTGGCCTATTACATAATAGTCTAAGGTAGAGTTTAAGAATTCTCCACTTCTGTTACCTAATTGGCAGTTGAGATGTTTCTGCTTTGTTTTCTTCCTGGTAATGACAGGATATTTAAAGTTAACTCACCTTCCCAAAAAAAATGCAATATAGAAGATAGAACTGTTCAGATTGACAAATTGGAAAAGGAACATCTTCAAGGCAAAGCTGTTTTCCCATTCTGATTCTGTTCGAGGATATTCTATAAGAAACAGAAACTATTGACATATATGAAGTGGACAAAAAAACTCAGTGTTTCATCATTAACACTTTTCAGTCTTGCAATGAAAAGCAAAAGAGAACATATAGGTTACAAAACAAATAATCATAAGCCATTATAGGAAGAGTAAGGTGTGGAAAAATCCATTTGGGTCAATAAAAGTTCCATATAGGTTACATTTTGAATGAAAAAATGTCTAGACTGCTAAGACTTAATTGGGTAAATCATTCTGAGAAATGAGGTGGATTCAACATGTGCTATTCCATTTTTTATATATTCTGAGCAAGATTACAGTTTTTCTGTCATGAAGATTTCTCAGGATAGATCTTTATACTAATCCCCTGTGGATTATTTCTTCAAGTATCTACATAAGACCTGATACAATTGCCTCTGATGTTGACTTTGAACTTGAGCAATGTACCGCAATCTTACCAACATGAAACTAGAAAGATGAAATAAAGGAGCATAAGAGCTTCTACATGTGTGTCTTGTCTCACAAGCTAGAAGTCATGTAAGAAATGCTATTTTACTATTACAGACAAGCTCAAGACAGACATCCAAGACTGGACATGGAGAGAGATGAAGTCAATGGAAGAGATTAGCCATCCCAAAAACCCAACATGAGGTTTAGCATGTGAGTGAAGAGACCATTGTTAACATCTCTATATCAAGAGCAGGAAAACTGCCCAGCAAGTTAATCTGGTTATAGTTCCTTATAAACCAAAGAAAATATTATCCTGTGCTACTAAGTTTGGAATAAGATGCCATGAATCAATAAGTATAGCAAGAAGAGCTTACTTTAATAATAACAGTTTCTCATATTAACTCAGGTTCTCTACTATAAGTAACAAAACAATAATTTTATAACACGTTTCATGAAAAAATTATGGCTCTTTTTCAATGATCATTTAACTTGGAGAGGAAAGTGAATTCTAAACTTTGGAATATAATATTGTTTTCTAGAATAATGCATTATGGCCCAATTATTTCTTAGCTTTACCTTAATGCATCTAGATGCTGATAATAAACTAGCTACTGCTGATAAGCAAGGTATTTGCATCATCACCAGTCACAAATGAGGTTAATTAAAATGTTAATTTACTTTAAAATTATATTTCGTGTGCCTTAGATGGTTTCTGAGTTTTAAGATGGTAATGATATGACTCAGTTTGACTTCTGATGAAGCCTATACTTTCACGACTTGGCCAACTTTGTTTCCCAGAATCTGGATTTGTGTAATCAAGGGCACTCATTATCATGGTAATTGTTTATTTTTTTTGTAAACAGCTGACAATCATCTTGATACAATTCTCAGTAACCAAAACCCTAAAATAAAAAAGTGAAATAAATCCCATTTTGGAGTAATGGATATTTATTCCCATCTTTACAAAGTGTGAACTGAAACTTTGAACCTTTTTTGTTGTTGTTGTTGTTGCTTCTGAAAATAAAATATTTGGAAAAGTCCAAGAAACAAAACCAAAAACATCCTGTCTCTTTGGTAAATAGCATCTAACATCTAATCTGAAATATATATTAGCTTAGACAAAGAATATAAGAAATAAGTACATGCAAACATACAGTCTGATTTTATTACACAAAGAAATGTCAAATTAGCCATCATTATTAATTGTGAACTATGGATCAACAGAAACTATGCCATCATTGGGATTTCATATGTGAAAAATTTCAAATACTAAGTTAAAATTTTACATTATTGCCACTTAGAACAAATAGCTACTCTTTTACCTATTAATTATATCACCTCCCCCCACATACTCTTGGCCATCTTTCTTGTAAATTCCTCTCTTCTAGAGATAGAATATCTTATCAACATAGGTATCAGGGAAGGAAGAGAGCTCTCAAACAATTTATAAAAAAGTTTTTGATAATTCAGTTCAAGTTCTTTATTATCCAACCGTGAAAGAGAAACAGATAAGTCACACTTAAGGCACACTCTGCAGTGTGTTGGACAGTTCGTCTGCAATGATGAAATGGGAAGTATTACTCAAAAATTTCAAGTACAAAAACACATTTTAAAAAAATCACTAAGAAGAAAAGAACCAAGTCTAGCATACGCTTTTAATTCCAGTACCTGGAGGCAGGACCAGGTAGATATTTGTGAGTTTAAGGCCAAACTGATTTACATAGGCAGGCAATGCTAGATAGTGAGACCCTATCCCAAAAACAAAACAAAACAAAACCCTAAATAAACAAAAACACTTTACCAGTGTTTCTCTCCTAGTTGTAGTCATTGGCAAGACAGAATCTTGGAATATAGCTTTTGTTCATTTTGAAGGAAAAAAATCTATTATTATAAAACTGTTTAAGAAATAAACCTTGGACTGGAGAGATTGTTCAGTCATTAAAGGCTATTCTCGCAACCAAAATGTCAGAAAATGAAATTCTCTCCTTCACATTCTTTCTTTTGCCTTTCTTTTTCTTTCCTTTTTTTCTTTAAGTATTTGCAATATATGTGTATTCAGGTGGATCCTTTCTTAATCCCCACAAACTAAATATTCAAATAGGTATTAATATGGAAGCATAAAAACTAATGAGACTAGGACAAAGAAGCCAAAAGATGGGAGAAGTCTCTTCCTAGGAAGTGAAAACTAATTGGAATCAAATAATGAACTACATTAGCCGAGGTTGAAATCAAAATCTGAGCATGGAGCTACTGATTGAAAAATGGCAATTCCTGAAAAGAGTGCTGAGACATGTTTATTAGTTCACAGAGAGGTAGAAGTAGCAGAAGTACTATAAAGTACAAATAAAGATATGACTTGGAAGACCCTATGGGAGATACTGTATATATACACACACACACACACACACCCACACACACACACACACACACACACACACACACACACACACATATATATATAGTTATTGTATGTGTATTCTGAAAGCCATAGCTATTTTTCAGAGTCAGCAGACAATAAGGTGGGCCAAACAGATGTAAACATGTCTCTGAATGGAAATTGCCAAATCTGAGACCCTATCTAAAATTCTAACAGTTGGGATTGTTTCAGCATAGCACAGAATCTTTTCCATTCTATAGGGCTGGTAACCAATACACAATGCGAACACAAGGTGTCCTACATGCATTGTTTTTGTTTTGTTGTGTTGTGCTTATTGTCAAACCAGACACCTTAGTTCAATTCCTAGAGACCACATTGTAGGAGCCAAAAACTGAGTGTGAAAGGAGTTTTCAGACATGCACACATGCACTAAACAAATGTAGGCAAAACTTCAAGTGACTGAGAGTTATTATTTACCCAGTACTTCAGAAAAGTCTTCTACAAAAGACATCAAAACATAGAGATAAAAGGAAGAAACATATAGAAATGAAACTTAATATCCTCCAAAAGGAAGTAGACTTCCTAGAGGTTAACTGATTTTTTTTTCTTCAGGACTTGTGGGTCAAAACTAATATATGTCACAATAATACTAAATGACATTCTTAGAAAATACTATCCTCACCATGTGGTAGTGCATGCCTTTAATCCCTACACCTGAAAGCAGAAGCAGGCAGATCTTTAAAATTCCTGGCCAGCTTGTTTGTTTTGGATTTGTTGTTGTCAGTGGAATTGTGAGCAGATTTGCTCCACTTTTTCTTTTGGGTTCTGGTAAAGAGGGACTATCTATTGTGTATGTTTTCATGAGTGTAGTTAATTTCCTTGGGTTGGAGTTTTCCTTCCAGAACTTTGTGTAGGGCTGGATTTGTGTATATGTAATGTGTAAATCTGGTTTTGTTATGGAATATCTTGTTTTCTCCATCTATAGTAATTGAGAGTTTTGCTGGGTGTAGTAGTCTGGGCTGGTATCCATAGACTCTTAGTGTTTGTAGATCATCTATTCAGGACCGTCTGACCTTGAGAGTTTCCAAGGAGAAATCAGGTGTAATTTTGATAGATCTGCCTTTATATGTTACCTTATGTTACATTGCCTTTTTTCATTTGTTGCTCTTAATATTTCTTTATTCTGTATGTTTAGTGTTTTGATTATTATGTGACGAGGGGTCTTTTTTTTTCTTTTTTGGTCCATTCTATTTTGTGTTTGGTATGCTTCTTGTACTTTCATAAGCATGCCCCTCTTCAGGTTGGGAAAGTTTTCTTCAATGATTTTGTTGAATATGTTTTTTGTACCTTTGAGCTGGGCTTCTTTCCTTTTTTCTATACATATTATTCTTAGATTTGGCCTTTTCACGGTGTCCCACATTTCCTGGATATTTTATGTTAAGGATAGGTAGGATTTAAGATTTTTCTTTGGTCGATGAATCTATTTACTCTAGTTTATCTTAAGCACCTGAGATTCTTCGATCTCTTGTATTCTGTTGGTTATACTTGCATCTGTAATTCCTGATCATTTACCCAGTTTTTCTATTTCCAGCATTCCCTCACTTTGTGTTTGTGTTTTCTTTATTGTCTCTACTTGAACTAACTTTTGAATTGTTTCCTTCACCTCTTTGATTGTTTTATTGATTTTTCTTGGTTTTCCTTGCATTGGTTTTTTTTTTTTTTTTTTTTTTTTTTTTTTTTTTGCTTTGTCTTTTCCTCTATTCCTCTATTTCTTCCAATTTTTTGTTTGTTTGTTTTTTCTTCCATTTCTTTAAGGGATTTTCTCATATCATCTCTGAGTGACTTTATCATTTTCATGAAGTTGTTTTTTAGGTCATTCTCTTCTGCTTCATCTGCTTTGGTGTGTATAGATCTAGTTGATGTAGAGTCCCTAGATTCTGGTGTTGTCATATTGGTCTTTCTATTGTTGAATGTTTTTCTTGTACTGCTGTCTTCCTATCACTTCTTCCAGTGGGTGCAGGTGGGGTCTCTCTCCTCTCCTGGTGGTTGTAAGTGGGTCATGACTTCGATGTCAGTATCACTGGATGATTGTAGCTCTCCTGGAGGTCTCTCAAGCAGAGGGCACAGCAGGGAAAAGGATGCAGGGAGGACAGGCTCCAGATGTTCCCACTTCTCAGGGCAAGACCATTCAAGCAGATAGCATAGGGGTAGTCAAGATGCAGAGCCGACTCTGGAAGTTCCAAGAATAGGATTGAGGTGGGGGTTGCACATGAGCTGGCCCCAGACTCACCTAGAACAAAGGGTGAAGGGGAACCAAGGGTCAGGTGGGGTCCTGGTTGGCGGGGCTGGTCCACTATAAGGAGAGCCAACCCAGGAAGTTCCAAGGAGAGGGTTGGGGTGTTGGACCAGCTGCCGAAACACTCACTCCAAACAGAGGGCCCAACAGGGCCAAGGATGAGGGGAAGGCAGGCTCCTGATGGTCTGGCATGCTAGGGCAGGACCACTCAAGCAGCAAAAGTCTATTATTTTTTTAATTGTAATGTGGATCCGATTTTAGCTTCTTTGCCTTTATCCATGTATACTCTCATCTAGATATATTCAATAGTTAGATGTTAGGATTCAAAAATGAGAGAGGATATAACAATTGTCTTTCTGAGCCTATATTATCCCAATATGAATTCTAGGTTCAGCTAGTTTTATTTCCTGAAATTTTATTTTTCTTCATGTTTGAATAAAATCTTATTGTAAGTGCTTTATTTTCATAATCCACTTATTTGTTAATGGACATCTATAATTACATTTTACTTTCTGTATGAAAATAGCAATTATAAACAGAGATGTATAACTATCTTTCTAAAAATGTACAGTCCTGTAAGTATAAGCCCAGAAGTGATATTAGTGGAATATTTTTTGAAATCCTAAACATAATTCCAGAATAGATGCACTTGTCTATATATATTCCAAGGAAGAGTGGAAATTTTCTTATTTTTCACATACTTGCCAAAAATACACATTGGAAAAAAAGACCACATATTTAACAAGCAGTGCTGATATAATTGGATTTTTGCATGTGGTATAATGCAAACAGATCCATATCTGTCACCCTGCAAAAAACTCAACTTCAATGGATCAGAAACCTAAACATAAAACCAGGTTCATTGAATCTGACAGAAGATAAAGTGGGGAGTTGTCTTGAATTCGCTGACACGGGAGATGACTTTCTGATATAATGTCATTAACTCAGGCACTAATCAGTATGGCAGTTCATCAGGAAAATGGGAATCAGTCTACCACAAGATCCAGCAATTCCACTCTTAGACATATACCCAAAGATGCACATTCTTGCAACAAATACATCTGTTCAACTATATTCATAGCAGCATTATTTCTAATAGCCAGAAACTGGACTGAAGAATGGATAAAAAAAAAAATGTGGTGGTACATTTACACAATGGAGGACTACTCAGCAGGGGAAAACAAACAAATAAACAATCAACAAAAAAAACAATGGAATCTTGAAATTCACAAGCAAATAGATGGAACTAGAAGAAATTATCCCAAGTGAGGTAACCCAGGAACTTGTTATGTACTCACTCATATATGGATTTTACATTTAGAACAAAAGATCAACTGCCTACAATCCACACTGCCAGAGAATTAGGATACAAGGAGGACCCTAAGGGAGACATGTATGGTCTATCACAGAAGGGTCTCTCACAGAAAGATCTCCTCAGCAAATTGGTAGAAGGCAGATGAGGAGAGGAGAAGATGTTAGGAGATAGAGAAAGGAAGAAGAGGAGGGGAGAGGAGAACATGAGAGAACATGAAAATTGAGTCAGGGGAAGAACAGAAAAGAACATGAAAAGAGATACCATAATAGAGGGGACATTATAGGTTTAAAGAAAAATATCAAACTAGGGAAATGTCCAGAGACCTACAAGGATGACCCCAACTAACAATCTAAGCAGTAATGGAGAGGCGACTTTAATGGCCATTTCTTGATAATGAGATTGATGACTACCTCATATGCCATCCTAGAGCCATCATCCAGTAGATGATGGAAGCAGAGGCAGACACCCACAGCTGAACACTGAGCTGAACTCCTGGAATCAAGTTGCAGAAAGGAAGAAGTAGTAATAAAAGGGGTCAACACCAGTCTGGAGAAACCCGCAGAAGCTGCTGACTTGAACATGGGGGAGCTCATGGACCCCAGATTGATTAATGGGAAACCAGCATAAGACTGACCCAGACCCTCTGAATGTGGGTCTCAGTTAGGAGGCCTTGGAAATCTGTGGTATATCTGACAATGGAACCAAGATGTATCCCTAGTTCAGGAACAGACTCCAAGAGCCCATTCACAATAGAGGAATATCCCTTAGCCTAGAGACATGGAGGAGGGCCTAGGCTCCCACTCCAAATTACTTGACAGGGTTTGATGATCCCTCATTGAAGGCCCCACCCTCCCTGGGAATTGATGTGGGATGGGATGAGGGTTCAGTAAGGGGCATGGGAGGATGAGTGGTAGATGGAACTGGGATCGATATGTAAAATAACACAAATATTAAAAATATAAAAAATGTTCTGAAAAAAGAAGCAAAGCTATTTTCACTACCTTCTACCTAACTAGAAAATGATGTAGAACACATATTTCAACTCATGCATTCTCACTCCAGAGCCTAAACTCTGCTTGATGGAAGGAAAGAATCAAATCGTTTCCTTCAAGTTTTCCACTCACCTCCATACACAGGTTTAAGTGTGTTTGTGACACCCCCACATACACACACACACACACACATCACATACACATGGAGCTGGGTGAAACTGAGAAATCTGGGGAAAAAATTTCCAAGTAATGATAAATAAGTATCCTAGCTACCTAATGAATACTTTCTGATGACATACATTGCCTCTTTGTGCTGTCTAATGTAGATCAATTTCCAGCCGCACCTCTCTGTAGTTAATTTGCACATCTTTGTTTAACTGAAGACATAAAAATGATAGAACACACAAAACTATGTGCACATAGTTATTCAGTCATTACAAGCAAAATAAAGGAAATGAACTTACCTAAGTTAGTGAGGAGGTACGCAATTTTTTCATAAGCCTGCAAAGGAGTATACAGATAAATATTCTATTTTATATAGTGCTAGAATTTACCTTCTTCAAAGAAGTATTTAAAGTGTGTCTATGAAAGGACACATTTTTAGCAAAGGAAACATATTTATTAACACACACACACTATGTAGTGTGTGTGAATACACACAAAATTGCTGAACTATGAATGAGCTTAGAAACATGTATATGTATACATGTGGACACCTTATTACCTGCAAAATAAATCTTTTCGACCATCTTTATTTACATTGAATACTTGCCCCCTAAACTAAGAGAAAAATTGCCAAAATTCATTCAGTTAGCTAATTGCTGAGATAGGACTTAAATCTGTCTCCCACTCCAACCTTAGGGGATCTGATACCTTCTTCTGGCATGATCAGGTGCCCATACACATGTGTCATACACATACCCAGACACATGTATATATACTTAAAGTAAATTAGGACAAAAAACAATAGCCATACCAAAATATTAAAAATTCAAGAAATGTATCTAAATACTTAAAGAATTTTCCATATTCTCTGACTACTCTTTCAATAAAACTATTGCTATTTCATATTAGCCATGATCTGAATGTACCTCTTTTTAAGTCCAAGACCCTCTTGAGACAGAGTATATTAAGTAAACATTCTTCTCTCTCTCGTGCAGCAGTTTGGACTTATTTTATTTCTACTTATGACCTAACATTTGCAAATTTTAAACAGGATCACTTTGATTTTGTAAGCCCATGTTATTTTCATAAAAAATGCTCTTTTTCATGCCCCCATTATGAGTCAGAATTTTAGTAGGATGGACTTTATCAGCTTATGAATAACTTGACCAGCCACTGTTTGTCAGTATTGAATGTCCTCATACAGACTGAAAACCAATTCTGTTGAAATAGTTGCCATTTACAGTATTTCACCTGTGCCAGTACTTTAATTACACACAACGATTTTGCCAAGTGAGTATAATAATCCCACAATACTTTTGATCCCACAGGGGATCAAAACTGAGAATTCTGAGCACACGGCCTGGTAGAATAAAATACTAAGTAAGAAGAATGGTAAGAAGTAAGGATGTTCTTTTATAAACACCTTTTACCATTTATTCATTGTCTTAGTACTTGGTATATAGAGCCTGTCTACAATTCTGTGATGAAATATCTTTAGGTGGATGCCCAAAGAGATGACAGTAACATTTGGAAGATAGTTAAAAATAGTTGTTTGAAACTTATCCAGGTTAGTTAAGACCCTGAATATTTAAGACCCAAATGACTAATTGGTACCACCCATATGCTATATTCTACAATCAGTACACAAAATGTTAAATCTAACTATAAAAGCAGGAAGAACCCCTGAGTTAAACACATTCAAATGTATGGAATATAGCAGCAACTGTGTTGAGAGAGAAGATTGTGTGTGAATTTGACTACATGCAATGAAATGGCTATATAACTCGGGAAGGAAAAGACAAACAGGATCACAGACAACCATTCTGATTCTAATCCCTACATAGTACACAGGATACCACACTGGAGAGCTTCTAAAGTTACATGTTACATATAGTAAGCAGATTTTCTGTGAGTTCAAGACCAGCTTGGTCTACAGAGTTTGTTCCAGGACAGCCAAAGCTACACAGAGAAACTCTGTCTTGAAAACCAAAACTAAAACAAATATGTTTAAAAATGTCCAGTAGAAAATCCTTTTGGAAAACAGGACACTTCCTTCAGTAGCAAGAAAGATTTTCAAGCAAAAATGTGGACTGGGTAAATAGCTTGGGAACATGAAGAAGAATGCACAGCTTCTGAGACTGATAGTCTCATAACAATGGACATAGACTTTGGTCAGGAGTGGCAGAAACAGTAGAGAAAATCAGTAATTGTTAAGCCAGAGTAATCCTGAAGAGAAACCAGTTTCCAGGGCATTTTTGACCATGACAATCACTTTAGAATTCATTCTGAGCTTAGAAGGAATAAGCGTTCTACTAATGCTGTAGTGGTTCATTATGTAAAAATAAACTGGGAAGAAAAGAGCAGCAAATGCAGGAAGGGCAGAACAGGGAGTTTTGTGTGTTATAGTGCATGTTGTCTCTGCATCAGAGCATGACTGCCCAGACTCCACTGTGAATATTAATTCTATACAGACTAGCCTGCAGAGTCTAAGAGACTTGTCTTCTAGTATCTATTACTTCCAGACTCCTAGAAACCTTTAGCATGGACATGAGCACATCAAACAAGCACATTGTTTTTTAAAAAGTAAAATCTTTTACTAAATGAATCATTTGGCCTGAATTACTTTCCTAGTTAAGAGGTGTGGCCCAAATCTTTGATCCACTCAAATCTATAATAACATATTTTATACCATTGGTGATGAGATACCTAGCCATTCAGGAAAGATAAATGTATATTTTAGGATTTCCATTGAAGTGATTGGATCTTTGAAGGAAACATAGTAATGAATGCTCTGATTTCTACAGGTAGATGTTCAAGATGGAGTGGACAACAGAACTAACATAGATGATTTACATTAGCTAATGTATTAGAGCCCCCTACCCCAGTATTATATTCTCTGTCTATTAAACACATTTATAATCACATAAATACTCAAAGGAGATCATTCTTTGAATGACTTTGTAGTAAAGGTTTGGGTGACTTACTCCTGGAACTTTCAAAGCACAAGAGGGCATCTGCTTAGCCCTTCCTTCCTCCCTTTCTTTCTCTATCCCCCTCTCTCTTTTTCCCTTTCTTTCTTTTGTGTTTTTATTTAAGAGTTACTCTTTATTTACAGTGCCAAGCAGCTATTATTTTACTATAATATGACAAAATTAAGTAGCAAAAGTATATATTTTTGGGAGAATTTTCACATTTTTATTTTCCTCACAATACTTTGCAGATGTAATACGAACTATGGTATCTACAGCAACATGGATAGAGTCAAAGTCTAACAAAGTCAGAAAGGGGGGGGGGTCTAGGAAGCAACTGTTTCTTCAAGTTCTGTCCTCCTAGATTTTTAAGATGCATTTTTGGCAAGTGAATGTTAAAGGAAGAAATTGAAAATTTAATTGTGTTTGAATTATTTGTGATCTATTTCTTGAAGATGAATTTTCTCATCTTGGCTGTGTATCACTATTATTTTAAATGACACAAATTAGTGGTTTTAGGGACTGACTGGATCAGAATCAGCAAAGAATTTTAGAGTGTTTTGTTTGTGATACAGTTTTCTTAGCTCCACAAAGGAGCTACTGAAGACAATTTGATACATAGTTTGAATGGCATATGCTGTTAAAATTACTTTCATGATCAATATAATAAAAATATGTTTAAATTTTAATTGCAGTAGAATGCACTGCTTTTCCTCAATTGAATATTTATTTAGACATGTCATGATATATATATATATTTCAAACTGTGCATGCATTTGGGAAAGTACAGCTTTTGGTTTAGTTTAAGTTTAAATTAAAATATAGCTACATACTGGAAAAACACTAAGAATATAATTTTAGCAACAAAAATTAACTTGGTCACATAATATACAGGATACTACAACATTGAAAAGTAAAATACAATTTACTCAAATGATATATTTTAAATGTACAAACATTAAAAAAAAATAAGACATGTGGACCTAGATTAAAACATATCAACAAACAACAAGAAGAGGAAGCCATGCCCTTGGCTAAGTAAACTCAACATTTTAACAGTAGGAGAAATGTATTAAGACAAGCAACAAAAGAATGTTCACAAAGATAGTGTTTAATTCTTCCAGGACTTCCATTGATGGGAACAAAAGGCAGTTCAAGAACCTCATGACAAAAATAAAAACAAAGATGTAATTCTGTTCTACATATGGGACCTAGAAAAACTGTATGGAGGAAGTGATCCTTAACTGCTATTTTCAGCGATGAAGAGATATTCTCCAAGGATACAAAAGGAAAAAAGAACATTTCAGACAGAGAAAGCTCTGTGAATCAAGAAACTGGGGGTGTGAATTAACAGAGTACAGGACCAGAGAAAGTGGTTCTTCATGATGAAATGCAGACAAGAGGGCGGGGGGAGGTAGGGAGGGGAGACGGGTGAAAGGGGCAGAGGAGGGGCAGCTTTAGACAAGAGAAAGGAAAAACAGGCTTAAATAAAGCAGTGTCTCATTTATTAAGCTAAAGAATTTATAATTTACATTGGAGGGAATGAAGTTCATTAAACAATCTCAGGTAAAAAAAGAAATGTTCAAATATGTAATTGACACAGACTCTTTCAGCTTCTTTGTCTGTGGCCAGTGAGAGAAAGTCTGAGAAAGACACAGGAAGACTGAGTTGTTAGGTGCCTATTGCTAAGCAAAAACTGTAGATAGGAGAATCAGCAGAGCCGGGATAATGAAGATTCAGAAACAAAATTCACAGGAAATCAGAAATAGGATAAAAAAAGAAAATAATGCACTAGAATAGCACATGATTTGTGTAATACCTTATATTTCCTGAGAGCCTAGAAGACTCCTGATTTAAAGACAAATGCTTGATGAATTAAAGTATTTTTCCATGCCTACATTTCATAACTTAATGCATTCAGATTAGAGCTGAAAAGCACATTAGACTAAAAGAATATTTTTTACTTAGGCTCAGTCCTTCATAAGCACATTTTAAACATGAGTATTGAATTTAACCTGAAAATAACAAGATAGATGAACATTTTGATAATATAATATTTGACATTTTATTGTGTTCTTATTTTTTTAAGCTCTCAAATTAATCCTGTATATTCATGTGAATTAAAGTTTCTAATAGTTTGTGAAGTACCTTAATATTTTGGATAGGAAGCAAATAAGTAATTTCTGAAGAGCATTATTAACTGATTGACTCTGAAGAATATAAAGTTATTTTCACACTGGTTGAATTGGCTGTATACTTACATTGCTTATGCTAAACCCACTCAAAAATCTTCTGCATGATAGTTGTAAGAGGGAAGAAGAATTCGTAATATAATAATCTTCTAATATCAATGCAAAAAATGTCTAACGAAGATATGAGAATGGAGAAAACTTGTTGAGCCTGAGTTCTCCTAGCTCTGGGTATTTCATTTGCAGTATTAAAAAAGACTTATGCATCAGAGTCACTGAGTAGAGGTGGTAAGACTGTAAGGCTGTTAGAATGAGTGACTTGATAGCTGAATTAGGGTTATCCTTAGCTATCTTCTGAGGTCTTCCCAGGTAGACATTCACTTTAGTGACTTTAGTCTTTGCTTTGTGTAAATAAAAAGTACATTAGGCCTTTATCCAAAATAGACACATGGTACAAAATATTTTAAAGAAGAAAAATGGTTCAGATAAACTTTTTCTCACTATGTGAGACCTGCCTCAAAAAAATAAAAAATCCAATGAATAAACAAAGCTGGATGAACTACTTCTTGTTAAAATGAGCTGTTTGGAACAGAAAAATATATGTAAACACACACACACACACACACACACACACACACCACTTTTCTCACTGTCTTAGTGCCTATTTAAAAATTATCCATGAACACTTACAAGATTCAGCAGCATGATGATTATGAAATTGATACAGACAGCAGCAGCCGATGTAGCAAACTGCCAGTGCTGTTTGATGAAATTCCACTTGAATGATGCAAACTGTTCCATGACAACCAGGCGGTATACTACAACTGCAAACACTGCTGTGATGACCAAGGAGATCTGTATGGTGGGGGAGCAGAGAGGACACCTTGTCTTTTGTGTTACTAAAGTATGACAAGCAAACCACCCAATAATACTCCAAAAGTTGAAGGTATCTATTTTTCTGGGAAAGGATATGTAAATGATATTGTCTCCTTTAAGGGAGAAAGTTAAACTAGAATTATAAAACAATTTATTATTTAAGCTTAAACATGCGAATCTAGTTAGCTAGATTTAAGCATTACATTTGCAAGCACACACTTTATCTGTTATATTAAATGAATAAATAGTAACTCATTGCTAGAGCACCCAGGGCCTGTATATAATGAAATAAGTAAATTAGGGAATAAAAGAAACTGAAACTAAAACAAGAAATATTTGCATTATTTTAGTATAGAGAACAATTATTACACTAAAGTGCAAATTCTGTCCAAAGTTCTTCTTTCATATAGACTGCTTGGTTTTAAGGAGATATTTCACTCTCAGAATTTCCACTTAACTATTCTTCCAATAAGTGTTTCATTAAAAAGAGATGCTCTAATAAAATGTCACAAACTGGCTATGGTGTCCACATATATGTAATGTGGTGTGTGTGATACTGAAAAGAATACATTTCTTTCTTCCTTCCTTTCTTTCTTTCTTCTTCTTCTTCTTTTTTTTTT
Organism: Phodopus roborovskii; assembly: GCF_943737965.1. Taxonomy (NCBI): domain Eukaryota; kingdom Metazoa; phylum Chordata; class Mammalia; order Rodentia; family Cricetidae; genus Phodopus; species Phodopus roborovskii. The sequence continues at coordinate 90,835 of NW_026125169.1, read as the reverse complement.
TTTTTTTTTTTTTTTTTGAGAAGTTTTATTAGAAAGGGAAGGGGGATGAGGAGGAAGAAAGAGAAAAAGAGGTAAAGAGACACTAAGACACATCAATAGAGGACAGAAGAGAAATGAGAGACAGGAAGAGTCTTGCCTGCCTCAGGGGAACAGCAGGCAAACTTTTGCATTCTTAGGAGAACAAGATGAGCTGGCATGCTGGACTATCTTTCTAAACCTGCAGCCCCACAGCTTTCTCATGTAGATGACAATATTTTACCATGAAGAAGATTCCTGAGACAGATACAAGAAGACGTGTGACTTTGTCAGATGAAGGTTGATGAGGCTCAGGTTTTCCTGTGATGGGGTTTATCACCTCCATCCTGTAATATTTTGCTTCAAATTGGGGGCGAAGTGTTTCCTATGGGAGAAACTAAGGTTACCCAGATAAAATAGCAAGACCACAAATTAAAACAAAAAAAAAAAAAAAAACTTTTAAGAGTTAATATGAACTCTTAAACATAGCCAGCTTTTGTGTTGTTTGCTCAAAGATACAACTTTTTAAAGAACAAGGCCAATTATAATCCAAGTAAACCTCTGGGTGTATTTTACTTAACACATTTTTCTTTGGATACACTCTAAGAAAACATAGAAATAGTTTTAACAATATATGCTTGACCCTTGACCCCTGTTAGCTTCATGAAGTGAGGAATCTTGTCAGTGTAATATAATGATGTGCATCTGATCCTGCTCTGTGCATTGATCCCCCAGATTCCTTAACTTCTTCTGTTCTTATATCTTACCTCCTCTTCTTCCCATTCAATAAGGTCCCAAGCGTAGGTCAGTATACTTCTTCTTCTTTTCCAAAACTCAAGGAAGACTGTGGCTAAAACATGTAATATAATAATATGAGGACAGTTGGATGGAAAGAAATGAGAGAGAGACAGGAAAGGGGGAAGGAGAATATGAATGAGGCACAGTTTTAATTAAGCATTGATAATATGCCATGACTTCTAATCAAGGACAGTTTAAATTTTTATTTTGGACAATAACACAGAATGTTAAATCACATTTTAATTAATATTAGTCTCAGACACAGCTTAACAGTTGAATTGCCTCTTAACATCCCTTAAAAGCATCTACTTGGGTAAGACGCATCTTACTCAAAATTTAAATAAAATAGAGGTGATTTTGAATGACTGCAATTTCAAAGCAAAAAGGTTCAGGAGCAGATGCTGAATCTAGACAAGATGGTATTTTCATTGAACCCCATATTGAATTGGGCTGTGTGTTAAAAATCCATTCTCACCAAGATACAATCGATTCATGCATGGTTTATTTATTTGAACTCTCAAATGAGTCCACAGTCTCACTTTTTAAACTTAATTAGAAAGCTTCCAGAATAATTTATTGTGCCAGATATAGAACAAGGATAAAAAGTATTACTTAAAATATCCACTGAATTTATTAATTAAAAAAAATCTAACTTCAGAAATTATAACAGTCATTGCTTCTGGTAACCACCCAAAATGAGGGATATAGTGTATTCCTTCTTTAACAAAAAGTATATATTAGTTCATGTATATTACAAAAATATTAATTTGGTACTTAGTTTATAGATTTTTTTTGATGTATGTGTATGTAAATTATACTTTAGAAGACAGTTTCAGGACTGGGACTATGAATCAGGGGCAGGGATATCTCTGTGAATTCTAGACTAGCCAGGATTGCATACTTAGAATTTGTCTCAAAAACCAAACAACTCCAACAGCTTTAGAAAACTTGTAAATCTTTAATTTGGAGCTTGTTTTCAGTGATGGGGAGAGAACTCCTCTACCATCAATCTACAGTATCAAACAGAAGTAAGTAAATACTTTTTTCTTTTCAGATAGTTTTTCGATATATATGTCAGGCTATCCTAGAGATATCTGTGTTGCTAGGACAGCCTCAACACACCTAATGTCCTGCTTCAGTCTCCTGATGACTTTAGAGACAGGGATTAACAGAAAAAGACAAAACTAATTAAAAAAAATATGTTACTTGGCTAGATTCTCATACCAATACTGTGGTCTACCCAGGTTTTATGATGTTGCAGTATTTTTAATCCCTATGGTTAGCAGTAGGAGTTTGACTTGCATGACCATATCTCATTACATAATTAGTTTCAAGTTGGCTATCAGCACAGATTATAAACATGGGGATTAGACCTGAATTGACAGGCTGAGAAAAACAAAACAAACAAACAAACAAAAGCAAACAAACAAAACCCTGAACAGCTTCCTAGTACAACTGTCTTATAGATGACTACAAGGAAACAGTGATTTTTGAATAGAGCAGGGTGATTGCACATATGCATTCATGGCAGTGAGAAGAGGTAGCAGGCTCAGGCCAAGACAAAAGTACAGAAGAGCAGAGGTGGGTTCCTGAAGGAATGGAGGAAGCATGGAGTGAAATCCTGGGTGAATGTGTGTTTTGACATAAACAAGGGCAGTCAAGCAAGGACTCTGACACCAATTGGTCCATGGTAAATTGGCAAAGACATTACCAGTGTAGGCCAGGTTCAAGAAAGATTGGAAAGCTTTCCTCAGAAACCTGAATGACACTTTATGAGGGATTGATCAGTGTGTGCAAAGACTAACAATTACAGCCTGTTCCTCCAACCTGAGAATACTAACCTACAGAGACCTCCTACTGAGAGTAGCTAACCCTTCCCTATGTATTTTACCTCAGAAACATGAGGTTCTGGGTTGTAGTGGTAGTGATCAGAGAGAATCCCACCTGCCAGCTTCTTGTATGTGTGTCTCTGTGTATGTCCTTTCTTTGCTGGCCCTAGCCAGTGTTTCAGGACCCAAGCCTAAAGGGACATAACAGGCATTATCCACATCATCCACCTTTAACTAAGAAACTATTGACCATTGGGAGCTGTTAAAAGAATTAAAGTCAGTTTTTGTTAAGGGTGTCCCTGATAAGTTGAACACACTCCAGTGGAAGGTCTCATGTCCAAGTTTGTAAAGGCAGCACAAATTGGATTTGATGGTATTAAAAACATACACAAAGTTGTGTGGGTACAAAAGGGTGGTTGATCTGGGAGGGGAATAAATAAAACTAAAACACATTGTACAAAATTCACAAAGACCTAAATAATAATTTTAATTAAAAAAATACAAGTTTGGAGAGAGACCAGCCTCTTTCCCTCTATTGAATTGTCTTGTCCATATACAGTGTGAGGGAAGTTGCCTTGTCTTATTGTATCTTGTTTTGTCCTTGTCTCTTGGAAGTTTGCTCTTTTCTGAAGGGGAATGGAGGGAGTGTATCTGGGCAAGAGGGGAGTTGGACGGAGCTAAGAGAAGTGAAGGAAGGGGAAGCTATGTTCAGTGATATTATTTATGAAAGAATCGATTTTCAATAAAAAAAATAAGTAAAAGGTGTGGCTTGCTCTTAAAAATAATGAAGATTTGACTTACTGGTACACATGTTGCCCAACATCATCCCAGAATAGAAAGGCAATTTCAAAGGCTGGGAATCAGGGATGGAAACAGTTAATGCTTTTCTTTTCTCAAAGTTCATAGGATTTCTTCCCCCTATTCCAACACACTTCTGCCAGTCTCTGCCAGCCTAAGTAGACCTAGAACTGAGGATTTTGGTTCCTTAACCTGGAATTATTGATATACATCACCATGTTCTGAGGGAATTTCATTGTCAGTACAAAGACTAGGATATAAAAGGTCTGTTGAACTGGAATCTAGTTCAACACTGAGTACATACCATGGGGTGCCAAGGGTCTAGAACTCTAAAAGACCCATTTGACAGATTATGAATGTAGCAAAGCTATTTTAATCATCTCGTGGTAATCAGTGGAGGAAAGTTGGCATGAACAGTCGACTTTGTGGTCCTCTATGGTTATCTACTCTCTGTAGCAAGCAATGGATGAAAGAACAGAGGATCATTAATGACAAGAGCCCAGACAGAGTTCAGAAGAACTCTGTGGGAACACTGAGAGACATAGAAATCAGAAGTGGACAGATTTATTTTGCTTAATATCTTACAGTATGGGGAAAATTTAATGTCCAAGCTATGCCTAGGCTAATTACTTCAATACCTCTGGGAATAACCATATTGCATTATTGCATTAGTTTTTTTGTTTGTCTTGAGACAGGGTCTCACTATGTAGCTCTGGCTGTCCTGGAACTCAAGAGGTAAACTAGGTTGGCCTTGATATTAGAAATTAGAAATTTAGCTTGGCAGTGATCACACACACCTTTAATCTCATCACTTGGGAGGAAGAGGCAGGCTTGATTTGATCTACAAAGCTACCCTGTCTTAAAAATTAAAAAAAATATATAGGAAAGCAAAAAAGAAAAAAATATTAGTTTGCTTTACCCTCCTAGGTACTGGGATTAAAAGTGTGTGCCTCTATACCTGGCTCCACATTAGTATTCATTTAAAGCTCCTAAAATACTGATAGTTGCACACCATGTCCCAGGAAAAACAGTTGTACTGATAAAGAAATGAAACTGCAATCAACATCACACTTCTTGACACAATAGAACCTTAGCACTAAAGCTATAGGCCAAATTGACATTAGTAATGACTAATACTCTCCCTCAGTTTGTGACTATATATAAATCATGTAAAAATTTAATATTCAGTCTCACAATTATTAACAAAGGTCTAAATTTCATCTGTTATACATTATGTGAGCTACAAAGATGATTATTGACTAGATTAGAAACTTGGGATTTTTAAAGCCAAAGTGAACTGTGGAAGTCAGCCTACTTCTCAGACTATTACCTATATATCATGCAAAGCATCCCTCAGTGTTACTAGGTGAAACTGAGAATTGAGGTGCTTATAGGTGAGAATAGAAAGCTGAGAGAAAGTTGTAATAATTGTAATACTATTGTGAAATAAATGTCCTGGAGATGTGAGGAAACAGAAAGAATAGGAGAAATCAAATCACATGGTACTCACAGGAGGATAGCCTGGAGTACAACGTCAACAACACAGTAGCCCAAAATGAACATGGCAACAGAAGTGTGGGGCAATGAAGAAGGGAAGGGATGCACTAAAACTTACTTATTGAAAAATAAACAGGCCAGGCAGTGGTGGCATATACCTTTAGTCACAGAGCTAAGCAGTCAGATGCAGGCAGATATCTGTGAGTTTGAGGCCAGCCTGGTCTACAAGGCTACACAGAGAAACCCTGTCTTGAAAAACCAAAATAACGATAATAATAATAATAATACCCTAAGATAAAAGTGAAATCATTGTTAATTTTTAAAAGAGAAAAATATTTCAATGCAGGGCCAGACATGGGACAGTTTAGGAGTGGAACTTCACATAGGCCTTTCTTTGTAGATGTATAAGATACGGTATTGTTATGAACATGTAATGCTCATGGAACATATATTATATCTTAATAGTAATTGTCTGGGAGAAGTAGATCACAGAACACATGCATGTTCTGCAGAGCACAGACCTGTATAGAGGAGCATGCTGTGATCACCTGCTTTCTCTACAAAGGAACGGACTATTTATGTTCGTCATAAATAAGGGACTGGGCACAGAGAGCTCATGGTTCCTTACTTAAAGTAAATAACTACAGAACAGAATCACAGGCTCATGGAAAGGTGTTTAGGTGCTTCTGTAGTTTGTTTCTAGTTATTTATTTATTTATTTATTTATTTATTTATTTATATAGAAGTCACAAAAAAGGCTATTGTGATTGAATCCTATCTGACCCTCATGTAAGTTTAACAAACCTGCAAAAGCTTCTATAATATTCAGCAGAGTTTAATTATTAGTTCTTCATTTGATAGTTTTTAGTTCTTAATCCATCCCTGTGTGTGTGTGTGTGTGTGTGTGTGTGTGGTTGTGCATATGTGTTTATGCAGAGGCCAACAGAATACAATGGGTCACCCTTCCTTCTGCCTTATTTCATTGAGAAAAGTTTTTCACTGAATTCCGACCTAGACTGGTAGTTAGAAAATCCCATCAATCCTGTCTCTGTACCTCCCCTCAACCCCATCTATGACATAGCACAAAATGAAGGTTATAGGTACATGTATGACCAGACCCAGCTTTTTACACACTTGTTCAGAGGTGAATCAGCTCTAACACATGCACATTACACATTCTTACCACTAAACCATCTCTCCAGCCCCTGACCTTGTTACTATTTTCCACATTGAATGGTCTATAAAGGTTTGTTAAATGACTAGCATCCAGGGATTTAACTGCCACTCTTTGTCTTGTGCTATTTGCATTATTACAGGCTTTCATATTATGCTCTACTGGGATATTATACACTGGGATAGAATATCAGTCATTGACCATAGATGCCATCTTTCCTTGTCTGTTTTGGGTTTTCAGGTATAAACTTCTATTTTATTTAGAAAAAAAAATCACTTAAAACATTCTGCAAACTACTTTCTTACATTTCTAAGGGAATAGAGGATTTGAAAGCACGGAGAAAAAGGATGAAGTCCAAACACAAATGATGCTAAATATGTCTGTACATGGAGAACAAACTGAAATTCCAGCTATTCTGTTCATCAAAGGAGATAAAGCCTTGGAGTCTTCACCAATAATTCTCATATGAAGCAGGGCAATTCAGAGCAGCAGACTTCCAGTTTGGACCTCACCCAAGTGTAGCTGAAGGCCTTCTTTTATTCCTGGGATTTATTTTCGGTAACATCCCCAAGCACAATGTGCTTTCCCCATGCAGTGTTGCAACACCACTACACACAGGGTAGAACCTGGAGACCTTGCAGAGCAGGTTCTACATTTAGAAAAACAGGCCATGAATATGGTATGCTTCAAATTCCCAGCCTGGGGTACATTCCTGTCTGTTTTGAAGCAAATATCTTATAGGAATGCAATAATGGCCTAGAGATGGCTTCTGGTGAAAAGCCTGTGTGCAAGAAGAATGTTCATGAAGGGGAAGATCTGAAGCCTGAGCTCAGTGCTGCTTACCCCGGGGGGAACATACCTGGGACTAGTCTAGACTTGTCAGACTTATTTCAAGTGCTCTCTCTAACTTCAACATTCAGTGCCTCCCCTGACCCACTCCCATCCTTCTGCCTTCTCTAACATGAAGTAAAGATGGTAAAATAGTCAGTCTTGCTAATTTATGGAAATAGTCACAAGTTTCTGAAATCACTAACTGTCTATTCACCCACAGAGAGATAAGAAGTTATGCCTAATGAATGTCATGCTATGTGAAACAAGGAGAACTGTAGCTAGGTAAGGTGGCATTCCCCTGTAGCTCCGGGAAGCAGGATGCTGGATGCTGGAGGCTGAGGGTCACTTAAGCTCACGATTTGAGCAGATATGAGGTAAGAGCAGAGAGAGGGAATGGGGGAAGAAGGGAAGTAAGGAGATATGTTAGAAGGGGCCTGGATGAAAAACTCTCACTACAATATCAACCAGATTAGTCTCTCAGCTTTGATGCTCAAAGTCATCATGAGAGGGAGATAACTCAGTGTAAACACATCAAGAATTTGAGCTTTGATTCTCACTCTCTTCCATGGTGGAAGGAGAGAATCAACTCCAGCAAGCTATCCTCTAATATCCACAGGTATGTCCTGGCATAGGTGCACATGCATACACACACACTCACAAACATACTAAATCCATCAATCAATTAATTAAATATAATAAAAATTAAAAATAAAACTAAGAAATCATGTGACTTAATTTGATTTTGAAATTTCTATATTAAATAATTTTTGTAGCATCACTTATTCAAATTGAGTTGGGTACTCACACTTCAGTTGCTAAAATATTAAATATATCTATACAATATATAAACATGGAAGCTTTCTACCTTTGCTTCTTTTCTAATAGATATATTATTTTACGTGTGTGTGTGTGTGTGTGTGTATGTGTGTGTGTGTGTGTGTGTGTGTGTGTGTGTGAGTGTACACATTCATGTGCATATGAGCAGGAACCTACAGGGCGGAGTATTGGATACCCTACAGCTGGAGTTACAGGAAGTTGTGAGCCACTGGATGTGGGTGCTGGTGGGTGCTGGGAATTGAGGTTCCCAAAAGAACAATAAGAACTCTTAACTGCTGAGCCATCTCTCAGCCCCTAGGGTACATTCTTATTAAACAGGTATAATTTTGTTAATTATGACACCAATTTTCTTCATGTTCTTTTCTCACTTTACCTTTCATCTATTTTGTTCAACATTTTATTTTGTTTTTCTTTTTTTTTTCATTTTCAAAACTAGTTTTATTTCCTATTTTTAAAAATTTTATCATTTCTTCCTATTTTACATATTAATCCTAGTTCTCCCTCCCTCTCATACTCCCCAACCCCCTCCCATCCCATTCCTCCCCACCACTGTACAGGGAGGGTGATGTCATCTAGGAGGGATCATCAAAATCTGTCAGGTCATTTGGAGTAGGGTCTAGGCCCTCCTCCCTGCATCTAGGTTAAGGGAGTATCCCTGCATGGGGAAAGTGTTTCCAAAGTCCTTTTGCTCACCAGGGATGTTTGTTTTGTTTTTCAAGACAGGAGTTCTCTGCTTTGCTTTGGAGCCTGTCCTGGAACTAGCTCTTTAGATCAGGCTGGCCTTCAAACTCACAGAGATCTGCCTGCCTGTTCTGCTTCCTGAGTGCTGGGACTAAAGGTGTGTACAACCAACGTCCGGCCAACAATTTTTATTACAAATGTAACACCAAGCAGAAATAACTGGACCAAGTGTTTTGCTGAAATCTAGTTTTACAGGGGTTTGTGCCAAATGAATTAAGCTTGTACCAAAGCACACATAGTCATCACTGTCCCACTAACAGACAGCAACTATCAACATAACCACTCCCACATTGTTCTCATCAGTATATTTAAGACTAGTATCTTAATGGTGCTCAGAGAAAGGATCACAGCAGCTGTAAATTTATATAAATGGAAGAGAGACCTGAAAGAAGCTTTCCATCTTCATCTATTGTTAATATCTGGAATAGCTTTGTCCCCCAGAAAACTGCTCAAAAAATGAATTCTTCATTTATTTTTCCTGATTGGCAGATATAAGGCACCTAAACACTATTAAATATTTACTTTTCCTACCTTTAGGCTTTAATCTGGGCTTGGATAGAGTAACTTAGAGCATACTGAGAAACACAGAAAATGCCACAAATTATAAAAATTACCAACTTTATTTGCATAAAAAACACAATAAAATAGGCCTTATTGATAACTTCTCATCTTTAGAATACCTATAAGTGGCACTGGACAAAGAACATGAGTTAAATTATTAGGAATCTTGTAGGCTTAAATGACGCCTGTATTCTTTTCTAAACGAACAATCTTGGGTAAATTAAAAAAATAGTAAATTTCCATTTTGAACTTAAAATGAGGATAATAAATAAACTTCATAAGGACTTCTGACAAATTAAGATACAGGCAGTTTGTCAGTGGCGTATTTCTGTTTAATGGACTTGAATGGTATACTGAATTCCAATTACCGGTTTTAAACTGCCAGTTGGAAACTTGGGTTTCCAATCCACACCTGCATTTCACATTTTATGTTTCTTGGTCTAAAACTCATGTACGTCCAATTTTTCAAACAATAATTGATCTGCTCATAGTTTGCTGTGTCTAAAAGCAACATATAGACATAATTATATTCCCGCCTTTCTTCTAATAGGGGATGGCAGAGTGGCCCTGGGTGCTTCTGAGAGCAGACAATAATAGGACGATGGAGTCAGGATGTGCTTAGTTTGTGCTTAGGAAGGCACCTATATGTGCTACACAGGAACTTTCATATGTTGCCCAATCATTTTAGACTGTGCTCAAGTAAGGCTTGTAGCAAGGGATCCTGAGGAATGTTTTTGGCATTCCTAAGTTGATTCTCTCAGCAGCCATGCCTGGGCTTGTGTAGTAATTTGCATTTCCTCCATAGGGCTCAACACAGACAATAGAAGAGAAATAAGTTTTGAAATATAGTGAGCTTTGAACTATGGAATTTGTAACAATCTTAGAAATGCACAGTGCATTCAGCATTTTAAAGCTGAACAAAATTTTCATGATCAGTAATCAAAATGACATTGACTTAGATATTCTGGAGGGAAAGGAAAACATAATTCTGCCTAGTACTCTTGAGTAATGTTGTTGATTGTCCACTGAAGAAGTAATATTTTTTTAAAAAAGCTCAGAAAAATCAAGATCAAAAGCATTCCAGAGAAGTATCAAGAAGTATCAAGAATTGATAAAATGTGATTTCTATACCCTACTTTTGGTATATTTCCTTCTGGAGCCCTTGACATTTGAGGTTTTCTCTTATTACTTAAAAAAGTGAGAGAGCATCTTACCCATGTTCGTTTGAAGTCACAGACCTAAATGGGAAGGTATTTATTTAGATGTAGATTGCCACACCAGGCTACCATTTTCCTTACTTTTGTGCCTAAATTTGTGTTTGCATATCTTGTTTTCTATTTTTTAAATAGGTCTTCAAAATTTTTATTCCCTTTCTTACAAATAGGTAAAATGCATTAAAAACAAATGGGGGTGATGATGGCCCATAACTGTCTTTCAGAACTGAGGATTAGGCAGGAAATTATTAGTACAAGTCTAGCCTAGGCTACATAAGGAACTGTTGTTTTGCTACCCAAACATATACAAAAAAATTCCCTGTATTTTGTGGACCTGCTACTCTATCACATGATCTGCACATTTACTCATCAAGCCTTTGCCACAGTCCCATTTGTAAGAAGTTACTTTCCTGGCAAACACATTAAAGCTCAGAAAGTATAGCAAACTTGCTCACAATGAACTTGACTCAAGTTGCTCCGATGTCTGTGATCCTGTTACTAATTTTAACTCCAGGTTTAAAGCAGGGGATTCATAATATCCCTGTATGTCACTCTTTCAGGATTCTTTCCTGACTCAGCACAGAAATATTCTTTGTTTGCAGCTAAGCACCTCTAGGAAAGGAGTTTAGTTAAAAATCAAGTCTTTTCACTGGGCTTTAGAAAGGTTTTAGGTTCTTTCAGTCTTTCAGCGGATGAAAAGACCAAATGGCATTGTCATGTGGTGCCTGTGAACTTGATTTAAAATCCTCTTTAGTCCATGAATAAGTGTCCCTTTCCTCTGATGCCAGAGTTTGAGCCAAGAAGTATACTAAGATTCCTCTTTTGGGTACACACTGGTGGTGTAGCTTCTTGAATCTCCATTGTCCTCTCTAAGTTACAGCTCAGTGGTGAGATCCCTCAACACAAACTCCTGTGTGATATAGCAGATGTGATTTATCTAGGTAACTTTTTTCCAAGTAGAAAGAAGTGATTTTTTTTTCTTCAGGAGTTTCTGATTATCTTGCCTTGGGGACTTAGGAAGTTTGAATAGCTCACAAGCGTCTGTTCCTAAGAGTGCTACACCAAGTCCCATTACTATTAACCTGTGAACTTTGCTGCCTTTTTACATTTATGCCTGGCTATAATTTCACTATATAAAATAGGTCAAGATAGAGTGAGTGTTTGATCACTTAGGCAAGGGTTACCAAAAGGTACTTGACTCCACAATGAAATAGAGTTTAAAGGAAGAAGGCTTGGATACTTTTATACTTCATCACACAGGAGTGAACTGGCTATGGTACCTGTGCACAAAAGAATATCATGATTTACTGTAGACATCTATGTAAATTTGGTATGTGCAAAGATACCCTTGCAAATTCTAAATACCCTTAGATACTAGGAAAGTGTTCTACTTTGAAATTATTAAATCAGCTGGTATCCAGAGATTGCCTAGACAATTCAGTCCCACTTTTTTCCTGTCACCATACACAACTGGCACATTAAATATCATTGCCCCCTTAACCCTACTTTTGTTAGTTATTTCAAGGAACTACAAATTTCCAAATCACCTCTAACTCTCCAATGTCCATTCCTCCATGGAAAGAGAACTGCTTTTCTGATGAACCATCTTGCCATCTTGTCTCCGATGGCATGCTCAATCAATAGCTAAGTAGTTTCTGCTTCCTTACATTCTTGCTCTAACGGTCATTTGGCACTCCCCTGAATTCCCACTTTCCATGAAATGCTCTCAAGTGATGGCTGTCCCTAACATCAATAAAAAATGAAGAGAAGCTTTTGAATGTTTTGCTCTTAACTGTGACCCAGGACCACTTCATCTCCTTCAAATATTCACAGGTTTGAATATTCATTATTGATTCATATCTCCTTCTGCCTGTCAGTGTTATAGTCATCTACTTCCTGGAGACGCTCACTCCACTTCTCTAGATGCTTTTTAACTCATGGCTTAGTGTAAATCTGACCAACCACTCTACTAAAATAGCTCTTGTAAGCTACAATACACAGAGGCACTTGTTCCAATAGCCTTGCTTCTGAATTATCCAAGCTGCTTTGATTCTTAATGTCCTCTCAGGGTATAGATATAATGGACCTAGTCTAATTTATTATTTATAGATTCTATTTGTTTTTTTAGATACATCCTATTTTTCTTTAATTATTTGTATGTGTATGCACGCATGCGAGTGGGTGTGTTCGTGTGTATATGTGTGTACGTGTGTGTGTGTGTGTGTGTGTGGTATGTGTGCATGAGTGACCTGTGCTTTCAGGTATCTGTGGAGGCCAAGGATTGCTATGGAGATGGAGTTCCCATATTTTCTGCATTCTTGGAACAGAAGATGATATATTCCTTTTTTAGGGTCAATTTCTGTGGCTAATAACACTCCCCTAATTATCTACTAGAGGAAACAGCACAGGGTGGTATATACAAATGTGTTCAAGGAATGTCTTCCTTTGTTTGAAAATGGTCACATATAGTCCAGGCTAGCCTTGAACTTATAAGTAGCTGAGACTGTCCCTGAACTCCTTTATTCCCTGACTCAACCTGAAGTGCTGGGATTACATATATATGCCCCTGAGTCTAGGCAAAGTGTGATTTTAAATGAAAAGTATACCATCAGGTTTCAGAACTAAATGAATCAACAAGAAAAAATGAATCAACTAGGTAGAATACTGATGTTAATATCACTGATGTTAAATTTGTTCTTTATTTATATATACATCCACTCAATCATTTATTGAGACTTTGTTAAGCAATTTCTGTACACCAGACCTCTCACTGTGAGCCTCATTCAGTTGTGTGCATGAAACATTGATGGAAATGTAGCCAAAGTACCTGCTTTCCTAAGTTGATATTAAAAAACACATACATACACACACAAAGTAAGATATAAAGTATTATGTAAGTAAATAATACTATGAGGAAAACATAAGGAAGGTGATATTAAGATATGTTAAAAAGTGAGGGCTAGTTTTACAAAAGTTATGATCACAAAAAGCCTTCCTATAGGGAAATGAAATCAATTAAATATAAATATCTCACTTATATTTTATTCAATGAGTATTATTAACCAATTCCTATGCCAAGAGATACAAAAAAAAGTTCAGAATAATTCAAGGTTTTGAACTCTTTGTTGGTTTCATTTTAACTTCTTATCTTGGCTATGCTAAACCTCAAGTTCCAACATCTCAAAATAAAAATGATCCTTCCTGTCATTAACTGGGTCCAGGTGGTGTCTTCTCTTCCTAATTTAAAGTCATTGACTCCCCACAGGCAACTAGTGTGGTAGGAGTTACTTTCTCTGTTTTACAAATGAGAGGGCAGCCTTAGAAATGTGACTAGCTACAGTTATGAAATGAGCAAGCTGCAAAGGCAGGACTCAATAAAGAAATATGACTCAGTGGCCAAACTTGCCTTACCACGCACACAGCTGCCTCCCTCAGTATGAGAACTGAGAACCGCCAGAATGAGCCTAAAAAGTCTTACACTGAATGATCAGGTGGTAGGGCTGTACATTGGAAATCTATTCTGCTAACATAAGCAGAGCATGACCTTGTTAATAAAGAAAACACTAAGAAATTTATTTTTAAGTGCTTATGGAACAGCAGCCCACAAATCATTTTCTACCTTGTGTTTACAGAAATTGAAAGGTAGCTAAATGGACACAGTGGGGAACTAGTGTTAGGCCTTATACCATACAGGAAAATACCAAAATAAACTGTTTTTGAATATCCCTATTGCATTTATATAGTGCAATGGGTTTGTTTCACTATAAACTGTATTTTACTTTTTATGACTAACATACTGAGAGGATGTGCTCACTAAGTAATAGGGAAGAGTTTGTTACAGTAATATCATTTCTTTGAACTATAGGTTGACATAAAAGTCAAAGATCAATACAGAATCTATCACTTAAAGTTACTTATAGTGGCTTATCAACTTCACAACTTTCCTTAGCATGCTTATGTCTGTATGCACGCAAGGATGTGTTATTGCATGTGTATGTGGCTATAAAATGGTGTTTTCTTCTAGAACAGCTTTAAGTGTGGTTACAAACTACAGGGATTTGATTTTAAACCCATAATCTATAGGAATATATGTTCATATTAAATTTGACTTTAAAATCAAGAAATATTTCTTCCTAGTGTGGATTATAAGTCTTCACTAATGAATAATAAAATAGTTTGAATTCATAGATAGTATCATAATAGGTATGCATAATACACACATACATACATACTACATACATACACACACACACACACACACACACACACACACACACTGTTAAATGTATTATCTCATTTGGTCTGGTTAGTGAAATTGTCAGAAATTGCTCTTTGGTTGAGATTTTCAGGAGAAACTAGCCTTACCTAGCAGGTCATATACACTTGGAACTGTACCTCAGTGAGTGTTTTTGGAGACATCTATCTATCTATCTATCTATCTATCTATCTATCTATCATCTATTTATATTTATTTCTATCTGTCCATCTGTCTGTCTTTCTAAGTAATTCACATATAGCTTCATGTGAATAAAAAGTTTCTGGTCACAATCAACCTTAATAACAATTAATGTATACTTTACAGTTTTAGGTTTATTTCTAGGTGTTCTCATGATGGATGTTAAAGTAGGACTTTTCCTTACCATTCGTTCTAATCTGATGGTTTTGGTTGTAGGAAGGTACTGAACTCTTAGCTAACATCTTCAGGAAAGGGTCAAGACAACTTTGACATTCAGGGCTACCAAAGAAAAGAGTTGGAACACAAATGCTTTGCAATGTTCCTGCCTCTCACCATCTATATAATTACTACTTTGAAGTCACAGAAAGGGATAATGACATTCGTGCACATACCTAGGAGAAAGTCGAGGAATACAGTACACTCAAAGCTGTTTGTTCATACTCAGTTCCTTGATTTCAGACAGGGAATATTCCCATTCTCAGTAAATTCTTTGCCTGGCAACTTGATAATCTGAAGATAACCAATTGAACTCTATTCAGCCATCGCTCAGCAACCAGTGGTCTGAATGAGTTTAACTTGTTTTTCTTCATGCCAATGTAGACACAGCTTAAATATCCTTGGAGTGAATACTTTTTTTAGGAGTTTAATTTCTAATCAACCTCTGTATTTGGGGTGCAGAAGATTTAAAACTATAGAGTTACCTCATCCTTTTCTGAAACCAATCAACATCAGATTCCATACATTCATCTCATTTTAGCTGAAGTTTTATTTATTCCTTCAGCAGTCAAAAATCCAACTGTTTGTACAACAGAAACAAAGCATAAGCCTTACATATATTAAACGGGACAGACTAATACCAGTCCCCAAATACTGAAGTGAATAATATTCCACTGTTACATTTCTTCCTTTGATAAGACATGGAAGGAGGTAAAAGGAATCAATCATGAAAAATTGTTACTAACTCAAGTATTTAATTAAGTATGACCCAGGCATACTACAAATCATCTAGCTTCTAACTTGAGAGTAAAAGCAAATAGAACACAGAGTAGAAACTGCTAGATCAAAAAGGCTCCAGGCTCATTCTCACACAAGTCCCAATGATAGAAAATAAACAAGAAACCAAATTTAGTACTGGAGGTTATTTCTAAAGTAACCCTGTACGGTATTCTCAAGGACCTCAATAAACATTCATTGACTTTGTGTGACTTTCTATACTACCAAATTCAGTGCAACTCAGGTAAGTCCCTCACTACTGACCCCTATGAATTTTTCACATTCAGGTTTAAGGTCACAAAGGGCCACTGCAGAAAAGGACTGACGGGTTTGTTTTGTGACGTGAAATAATTTGGGCTAGCATACAGAAGCAGGTGTGGAGCATGACTCACTCATATTTTCTTACCTGCAAAGTGGTAGTCAGCATGTTTCAAGAGTTCTCAAAGCACCAGAGGATACCACCAACCGCCTCCCCCCACCTCAAAAAATAAACAATCCCCCTTTTTGCTATAGTTGTAGAGAACGAACCTATCTCAAAATCTGACGAAGCAACCTATGAAAGCTAGAGGGTTGGACTTTTTTCAGACCTCCGTGAGGTGATATCCTATTGCTTACAGCGGAGAGGCAGGTCAGTCAGGTTCTTGGCTGCTCTATTACACAAGCAAGATACTGCCTGCCAGGCAGCCAGCCAGTGAGCCAGCTAGCCCCACCTAATTTTGTTTCTCTAGCATCTGCCTATGTCCTGCTCAAAGCCACACTGTCACACTTAACCCACCTGCTCTTTCATGTGCTGAGGACTCATTCCAGCTAGGCCAACTTGATATTTGGTTCCCTGTCTATAAACACCTGTTACTTCTGAAAGGTAAGTGTGTGCTTCTTGGGATTCATTTTCTCCCTCCCTCTCTCTTTCTCTCAGTTTCTGTCTCTCTCTCCCTCACCTTTATCAAAAGGAATCACAGTGG
Organism: Phodopus roborovskii; assembly: GCF_943737965.1. NCBI lineage: Eukaryota > Metazoa > Chordata > Mammalia > Rodentia > Cricetidae > Phodopus > Phodopus roborovskii. Next base: position 74,129 of record NW_026125169.1, on the reverse strand, counting down.
CCTCAATCTTTGACAGAACAGTAAAACAAGTAGCCACAGAGACTGGTATAAACAGGCCGTTGTTTCCTTCATGAATTATCTTCTTAGTGGACATTCACACTATTAAATGAGCTCACTTTAGGAAGTACTGCCAATGTGGTTAACCAACTAAACTAGCAAAAGTGTTCAGTGAAAATATTACTTTAAATGTGCGTCTCAACCACAGGGTTTGGTCAAGTCTTAGCAAATTACCAAAATGTTTAAAGTAGAGTTGGTGGCAGGAACACATACTGAGTAGCTTTAAAATATGCATTCAGGCTTAAAGTTTTATTTTTAAGTATAATACATTTTTATGGGTTTTTGGAAAAATTATCTTTACACTAGACAAATTAAAAGCTTCTACACATCCTTTTCAATGGTGTTCTTAACTAAAAAAGTTGAAAACTTTTGTTAATTTTGTTATCTACATGCTAAGTAGACATGTCTGGCATTCTCAGAAATTTCAGAAGGCTAAGTCACTCATACAAGACCTCCTATGGAATGGGAATTTAGATAGGGTTTGTAAATGTCATTTCAGCTTGAGGGATTTTGAACCCTTCTTAAAAGGGATGGTTTCTTGTTGACCCACTTTCTCTTTGATTCATAGAGGCTGTTTCTAAAGACGTGAAATGTGATAGAAGTCTAACCTTCAGAATTTGGATCCAGAATATCTCTTTTGGAGACACTTTCTTTCTAAGCTTTGTAGTCATCCATCTATTTTTTAACAGTTGTGAAATTCATGACTGGACTCCCAAGTTAGTAGGCAAGATGTCATTCTCTTATTTTATTTTTTTATAGATTCATGTATATCTGAGCCTTTTAATGGAGTGATAGCAAAACCTTGGGGAATTTTTCTCAAGGAAAAAATCATTCATTCATACTTTTTTTCTCAAATAAAAGTGAAACAATAATTATAAAGGAAGTTCTCAGGTATAAGTAAAATTTCTGACTTCTCATGCTTCCAATCCTTTATATAATGAGTTTTAGAACATAAATTGCCTATGTTCTTATTAATGTGGCTCTAGAGAACATACTTAATACTAGCCCAAATTGCTAAAGCTACTTAGAATAACACACAAGGACTCAAATTCTTCCTGGGATATTAGCTACATGGCTGACTGAACTTTCATGACAAAACCGAACAAATAAACAAACCCAGATGAATCTTCGACAAGAAACAACCAAAGCAATTGGGCAAAATGGGGCCTGTACCTCTCAGGTATTCACCACAGAGACAGAACATTATATGGGATCTTCCAAATACCTGAACTGATGGCATTATATAAAACTCCTCTCCTGGTTGAATTGAGAATTAATACCATACATTCTCTTGTATGGATTTATAACCAGACAGAGCCAGTGCACCTCCTTATTATGAAAGTATAAATAGTATAATTCAGTTACAAAGGGGAAATTTGGCAGAATAATGATATTATACAATTATGAGCAATCAAAATTAAGCAGAGCAAGAGGGTTCACCTCCATGGATGCTGTCTCCCTCACAGGGGTTTCCAGCCTCTCCACAGAGATGTAGCAATAGGAAGGCACCTTTCAGTGCTAACACTAAAGAAAAGGAATAGGCAGTGTTCAATCTCTCTGTAGAAGAAATATTTAAAAATTGAAATGGACTCTTTTGCAATGAAACTACAAGTATTGTTAAATAAAAAGAACAGTAAAGATTCAATTTCAAGACATTGAGAAACTGTGTTAAGGAATTTTGACTGGCTCAGAATCCTCTTTTCTTTCTGGTCCACATATGACAATTCTGTCCTTAGTTTTTAAAGTTTATGATGATTACACATCTGTTTCTGTTATACTTCCTAAATATCTTTGGATGTTATGCCTCTAGTATTACTCTCACCTGGTGCAAGAAGAGGCAATAAACACAGGAGGAGGAGGGATATGCTACCTAGTTAACTTGATTTTGTTTTCTTTCTCTGAACACTTCATCTTTGAATTTATCCCTTTCTTCCCACTCCACAGGACATCTGGCTGGTAGCCGAACTCAGGCAAACTCAAGCATGATGTTAATAACCCAGCACAATTAATTTCAGCTTAATATGTTACACAAATATACTATATTGTTTAAATGTTTGTAACCTATAAATGGGGAGGGATTCAAAGACAAAAATGAAAGGGGAAAAATAAAAATTTTACCCACTGTCCTCTGTAGGTTTTATATTGTCCTCACAGTATACATTGTTTAATTCAGCCAGGTCCAACTTAACCTGACTCACAACATCCTTGCTTCTGCAAATGCTCACAGCAAAAGTTCTGAATACTGGATGGCTTAGATTTGAGTTTCCTTCTATTCTTTTTAGATGAGCAGTATCTAAGGCATGCTAGTTAAATGGTTACTCTTGAAGCCTGAGAAGAGAAGCAAATTTATCTCCTGACACAAATGTCAGACTTACAGGCCTAAATCAGTCTTTGCAATGCCATGGCCACAGCTGTATTCATGTCTCAATTATCTTTATCTTGTGTTCAGACATAATATCTGTCCCTCTCTTCCTTCATTTTAAACTTTTTCCCAGAAGATAAGTTATAGGTAGTAACAGTGCTTTGGCTTATTTGGGGTGTTGATACTCAAGGTTTTCAGGTTACACTCAAAAGTGAGGTGAAGGAATGAGAGATGCCCTGGGTGGTTCAATGTTACAGGCAAGGTGAAACTGGTGCAATAAAGCTCACTTTGTTGGCTGGTGATACAAGGATTCCCATTACAGGAAGGGAGTAAAAGCTCCAGGCTAGGTTGCTCATGCAAAACTGAAAGAAAGTTAGAACAGCTAAGGGCCTTTACCCTACCTTTGGCAATCATGTTTTTTTTTTTTTTTTAGAAGAAAATAAGGAAAATGCCTAAATAGAGAGAACATAAACTAATTGGCATAAAAACAATAAAAAGAGTGACCAAGTACAATGCCTAAAGTCTAGAGCACAGGCAGCAGATGAAAAGAAAGATAACTATATGTGTTGTGATCTGTAAAGATTTCACTGGAGAAAAACATCTATGAAATGTACATGTAGCTACACCAAGCTAAACTGCATTTAAAATGTACCTACAACACAAGGCATTCACTAAATGGAATATTGACCAGCTATAGGTCTAGGGAAAATGCACTTATGTCTTTTATTTACATGGATCATACAAGAAACCATACATAGAAGTTGTTGGGGTTTTTTTATGTTAAGTGTTGAGAAGCACTTAAGATAGATGAACCTGTGTTTGCAGTGTTTTTAGAATGCTTTAGACTCTTCAACTTAGAAGCTGTGTTTAAAACAATGGTAGGAAGGTCTACACTGATAGCATGAACTAAGTTGTATGTAATGGTCTACAGAGTATGGTTGGCCCTGCATATTCATGGGCTGTGTGTCCATGCATTTATCCAAAGGCAAATTGGAACAGTTCAGAAGAAAGGCTTGCACTGAACATAGGCAGATATTTTCATGTCATTGTTTCTTAAACTGGTTAGCATTTCCACTATCTATTATTCACATTTTGTCAGGTATTCTAAGTATTTTAGAAGCCTTTGAAGTATACAGGAGGAAAGGATTAGGTAATGTGTCAGTATCTGTGACATACTACATAAAAGGCTTTACCAGCTGCAGATTTTCATGCTGTTGGGAGACTCTGAATCCAGTTCCCTACAGTTATTGAGTGACATTAACATTAACTCAAGTATGCCAAGATTTATTCTAACCCTGAATTTGATTCACTAATGTGAGTGCTTGGACACTCCATTGACACTCTTTATTCCTCCACTTAATTATTTGTAGCTCTAACTCATTTACAGTTACAAATCTTGTTCTGTGATTGCTTTGTAAGAATTCAATGGAAAAAAAGTATAAAGTTTCTAACATAATAAGTGTATAACTAATTACATTTTTGATTGTGTTAATAATTTTAGGACTTAAACCACTTATATTAATTATCACCAAAAAAATGGAAATAAAATATAAGGAAATGGAATTACCACAAATGTAAATAGTTCTCTAATCTTGTCTGGAATCAGAGTAAGAGGAGTACACAAGAAACCTTTCAGTGAACAGTACCTTCTTCCCACATGTGTCCATCTGCAATCAGTTGTCTCTTTACAGAGAGTTGTGGCTGTTTTGAACTTTATATATGTAGGATTACACAATATGCCTGAACTTTTAGGCTTTGCATTATGTTGATGATAATCATCCATACTGTTGCATAAACCGGTAAGATGCTAATTTTCAGCATATGAATAGGTTAGGATTTGTTCTTCAATCTGTTACTGGTGTATTTCAGCCAGAAATCATAAGTAATGTGCCCATGAATATTCCTGAATACCTACCTGCTTTATATTTTAAGAAGACTTTTCTTAAGTGATTAGAACGGGAATGAAAGAAGTTATACCACAGTGAAATCTTTGAAATGCAAAACCTCAGTCTGATTTTTAAAAAGCTTTTGATGAAGACAGTATAACAGAATATAACGCAGATTTTTTTTTAACTTGCAACAGATTACTGAGTGGAAGGGGAGTGTAGTAAATACAACAAAGTTATGCTCAGAGGGGTACAGAGGCTCTCTAAAGTCCTTGAAGAACTTCAGGCCAGGCACTGGAGAGATGGCTCAGTGCTTAAAATCACAGACTGGTCTTCCAGTGAATCTGAGTTTGATTCTCAGAACACATATGGCAATTCACAATTGTCTGTAAGTCCAGTTCCACCATACCTGATGTCCTCTTTTGACATCCATGGGTGCCTGACATGCTTTTGCTACACATGCATTCAGGAAACCCTCATGCACATAAAATAAAAATAAATATTTTAAAAACTGGCAGGTAACACTGAACATAAAATTTAGCAATGGGACTTTATTTTCCTGAGTCAAGTTAGGAAAAGTAAAATCCAACTGCAGAGCATTGATTCAGTTCTCAGACTTTATTGTTTGAAGAGACTGCTTGACATGGAGTCTCATATAGTCTATGCTGGACTCGAACTATGTAGTTGAGAATTACCTTGTGCCTCTAATGCTTCTGTACTTCCTCCACATTCCTCCCTACTGCTGGTAATACAGGCATGTCCCAGCTTGCTGGATTTATGCAATGCTGGGGCAGAATGTCAACTTTTTGCATGCTAGGTAAGCACTCTAGCAACTAAGCAATGTTCTCGGCTCCAGGCTAACATTTTTTTAAATATGAAAATCCAGCCAAACTTACTTTATCATTTTGCATTTTGCTTGCCTCTTCTGTTTAATAATTTATATTACTAGCCACCCTGAGCTTCAGGTTCTTCTTCAATGTGAAAAACATAACACAAGCTATTCTTAAGATATCACTGTATCCAGTGCAATGTTACTGTAAATTTTGTAATCTCTGAGATATTGTAGCCATCATTGTTAACATTCTTAATGCTGAGAGTGTTTATTGCAATTTGTCATATTGTGGTTACTCCCACCCATGACATTACTTTTGTTGCCACTTCATAACTATAACTTTGCTACTGTTTAAAATGTAATGTACATGTCTGTGTTTTGGGGAGGGAATTGGGCCACCCTCAAGAAAGGGTCATTTGATCCCCAAAGAAGTCATGACCCAAAGGTTGAGAACTGCTGCATTATAGATATATTGTGATATTTGGTTGATACCAATAGAGGTTGGGATATTAAGTGCTTACTTTAGGCCCAATACTGTTCTGAATGCTTTTTCATATACTATTTATATAGTTTAAAAACAATACTGTAAAAGTGTAGTTATCTTGACAATAATATATTAATAACTTACAAATGACGATTCTATAGGTAATTATGGCACAAACCAGTATTTTAAAATATGTTTGCTCCAAGGGAAAACCCTTATCACCCTTAGGGAATTTGCATATTAAGCAGAATGGTGTGCTTGGGTTAGTGAGGTTACCATCACAGTTTTATTACCTAATAGTTTTTTACATCACATACCCTCAACAATATTCTTTATTGGTTATAGCTCCAGTAATTTAAAAGTAAACATGAATTAAAATGTACTAAGAGAGTGGAAAGATTTCCTTCCTAGATCTAAGAATGGGACATTTAGTGTCTGATCAGTGAAGTCATTTTCACAGTTAGAATTCAAAATAACATCTCTGTAAAGAGGCTGTTTTCTTAAATAGTTTGAAGAAAGCAGACAACTCTGTATATACTATATTTACAATATTTAAACAGTTACTTAGCAGCCTATGTATATGAACATATATAATGAGTATAATTTTTTTCTAGTTGTTTCAAGCTCAGTGATCTTTAAAATAGTATGTAACTTGACAAGGTTGTTCTCTGGCCTTTTGTTAGAAGGAGGGATTATATAGAAAATAGAATTTAAAATTAACTGATTTTGATGATCCCTCCTGGAAGGCATCACCCTCCCTGTGGAGTGGGGGTGGAGTGGGATGAGAGGGGAGTCAGGGAGCATGGAAAAGAGGGAGAGGGAACTGGGATCGATATGTAAAATAAGAAAAAAATAAATATATATAAAAAGAAAAAATAGAAAATAAAATTTAGTGTCACTGGCTTAAATCCATAAGCCATTCAAAACAAACTTTAGGATAAGAAATATATTATTATCTCAACATTATATCTCTCTAAGATCCATAGAAAACTCAGAATGTGCTTAATAATTCAAATGACTCTTACTTTCTTTCAGATTCCTCATACTAAAACCAATACCAAAGAAGGCTGACATGTTGACCTTAGCCCAGATTGCATTTATTTCAATTCTCTTCATTTCATTACCATTTTGGAGCTCTGAGAAACAAAATCCAGGAAGAAATGCAACTCTGTACACCATAGAAGATTTGAAAACAAGGGGAAACAAATCTATTCCTTTCAAAAGAATCACAAATGTAACTTCAGAGAATGAACGTAGTAACGGCTCCAAATCCATGCTGACAGATACCTCTCCTTTGGATCTACCCACAACCTATGAAATAATAAGTTCCACTAGTAGCTGGCCAACAGCTAGATCTACTGAGGGTCCAACACCTACCTCCACATATTCTACCCCTCCCTTGGCTCAAGGCTTTGTTTCCAAGTCACCTTTGAATTCATCTACAGCACATTTGAATCCTTTACATGTCTCAGGACCTTCCAATCCTATACATCCCACATCATCAGGAAACTTTACTTGGTCTCTAGACAATGATACCATGAACATTCCTGACAACATTTCTAGTACAGTCAGCATCCTCCCTCTGCCTCCAATGACCACACCTGTGACCCCTTTGACTATTGAACCTACTGGATGGCTTGCCACAAACAATGATGACTTTGCTGGTTTTACCCCATATCAAGAAAAAACAACTTTACAGCCTACCTTAAAATTCACCAATAATTCAAAACTTTTTTCTGACTCATCAGACACCCAAAAAGGTACATAAAGTAGATTTAATTTTTTTAGGTAAGGCTAAATTTCTAGAGAGCCATTGTAGGGAAATGCAGGCAATTATGGTGGTATGGGGAGGAAACATCAGAGGTTGTGAAGTGGTTCTGGGACTTAACTGAACTCATGGTAGTTATTAGCAAGTGGGAGCATGAAGAGAGAGTACAATGAAGGTGATGATGGTAAGTAAGAATGCTATCCGAGGCATTAGGTAACAATTTCCATTACTTCTTTGGGACAAATCTAACTACAGGTGCTTTCAGGCATATTCTATAAATGAGGTTTAAAATATATGCATGTGAGCTTTGAAACACTGAACAAAATGAATGCTTCTATAGATTATCAGACCACACACAGTGACTGCGGAACAATAACGGAGCAGTGACATTCAAAGAATTACTTAGACAAGCTTACCACAAGGAAAGCATCCTTATCTTTTAGTTTAACATCTAATGAGAATTATATAAACATAACTTTTTTGGACCACAGCATTATTACATAGACATCTATATGATTCCCTAGAGGCTGCATCAAATTTAAAACCAAAAATAGGAAAGATGTCAGAGGCTGTATAATGAATTCTTTATACTTAATGTCCTCAGGGTTAGCTGTATGCTTGGATGCCTGATATTTATTATTTATTATTATTATTTTTAATGAACTCAGTACCTTCTGATGGACTTTCTTAGAGGCTAAATTGATTATAATATATAAACACATAATTGGGGAGTTCCTTCCTTTCTTGCTCCCTGGCCATCTTGGCGGCTGCTCTTGGTGGGGGCTGTCCCGCACCTAAGGCAGGAAGATGGTGGCCACAAAGAAGACGATAAAGTCCCTCGAGTCCATCAACTCTAGGCTCCAGCTTGTTATGAAAAGTGGGAAGTACGTGCTGGGATACAAACAGACTCTCAAGATGATCAGACAGGGCAAAGCGAAGTTGGTTATCCTCGCCAACAACTGCCCGGCTTTGAGGAAATCTGAAATAGAATACTATGCCATGTTGGCTAAAACCAGTGCCACTACAGTGGCAATAACATTGAATTGGGCACAGCATGTGGAAAATACTACAGAGTATGCACACTGGCTATCATTGACCCAGGTGACTCTGATATTATTAGAAGCATGCCAGAACAGACTGGTGAGAAGTAGTAAACCAGAAAAGCCTTCCTTTAATAAAACCACCAGAGCTCTTTAAAAAAAAAACAAAAACAAACAAAAAAAAAAAACACATAATTGGATTGGCATTTCTAGGCTGTTGTCTGCATATGGGGAATTTTTTAACTTCTAATCTAGGCATTTAAAAATAACATGATAACAATATATATGTTTCATATTACAACTTTAACAATCTTATCATTCTTATATCCATTAGAGAGGATATTTAAAATGTTTCTGCTGTCTAAACTCAGTAAATATATATTGTAAATACTGAGCACTTACCCATACCATAGCTCTCTTATCAGAATTGTTAAGTTTGCTTCTATTTATAGTATTTATTTTATTAAAACGAGTTAATTTTCTTAGGAGTGGAATTGAGTATATAGCCTAAGAACAGCTTCATTTGGTATCTATAGCAAATCTTTATATATTGTCTCTTTGCATCTGTATTTTTGCTTATTGAATATGAATAATTATTTTCTTACTTCTGAGCTGTAACCTTTTTTTTTGTTATTTTCTTCTAGGGAATAAAAATACAGGAATAATATTTGGAGCCATTTTAGGGGGAATTCTGGGTGCTTCCCTGCTTAGCCTTGTTGGCTATTTATTGTGTGGACAACGGAAAACAGATTCATTTTCCCATCGGCGACTTTATGATGACAGAAATGAACCAGGTAAAAACAGTTTTCAGACCATCACCCGTGCACAATGGCTTTAGTTAAGTGACAATGCACTGCCTATGAAAGAGTTAGGGTGTTGTATGTTAGAGAAAGACAAGATTCATTTGGAGACTTCTCCTTCACCAAAATAAAAATAATTAGTTATAATAATAATAGTAATAATTTGCATTATCTTTGTGCAACATTTAAAAAACACTTGGAATTTTTGCTCATTTTATTAAAACTTGTTTTATTTTTATTTATTTTTTTAATTTATTTTTTTCTTATTTTACATATCGATCCTAGTCCCCTCTCCCTCCCTCCCTCCCTTTCTCTCTCTCCCTCTCTCCACACCCTCCCATGCGTGTTTTCAGAATCCAAACATATCATTGAAGACAGTGATATGAAATTCTAGAAATATGCGTCTGAACTTTGCATGTAAACGGACCTAGAAAAAATTCATCCCAAGTGAGTTATACAAGAGCATGAAAAACAATTATAAGTTCCTTGATCAACCATGATCAGAAAAGAATCCTCTTGCATCATATGGGAACCAATAGAGACCCACAGGCAGACATTATGCAGAAAGTGAGACATTTTGGAACGCTCAGTCATAGTGGTGTGTCTCTACCAAATGCTTCCCCTCAGGGCTAAGGGAGCCCTATGCAAAAGGTGGGGAAAAGTAAGAGCCAGAGGGGATAGAGAACCCTGCCCCTGCAACCAGTGCTCTCTACATGAACATGATCAGACCTCAAAGATACTGAGGCAGCATGTACCGGGTCTGCATGTCTCTGTTCTAGGCCCTGTTTATATTTTTGGCTTCCAGCTTAGTGTCTTTATGAGATTCCAGAGTATGAGAACAAGTAGGTCTCTGGTTATTGTGCCCATTTTGGGCTTTTTTTCCTGTTTGTTTGTTTTGCCCAAATCCAATGTGTGTTAGTATTTGTTTTATATTATTACATTTTATTTTATTATTATCCCTTGAAAAGAAAACAAACAGTTCTGCTCTCAAACAATAATGTTAATAATAATAATAACAGCAAAAAAAAAAAAAACATAAAAGAAAACAGAAATGTTGCTCTGAAGCACAGTATCTGAAAGCTTCATATGTAGAGAAATAAAGGCATTATACTTTAATTTAGAACTTTCCCACTCATATAATGTTTTTTTATTTTTATTTTTTGTTTTTTAAGTCAACGAGGCTCTAGAGATAGTTTGATGGTTTAAATATTTGCTGCCTAAGCATAACTACAAGAATTCAAATCTCTAGAACCCATGGAAACTTTTGATAAGTCAGCCTGCAGTTTCAGCCCTTGCCAGGTAGAGATGGGATTTCCCTAAACGAGGTGGCTAGTGAGCCTAGTCTTATTGGGAGGAACTGTGTTCACCTGAGGGACCATGTCTCCATGTGTGACATGCAGGTCGCTTGAAACTCCTGACATCATCTTCCAGTCTCCACATGCATTTATGCACACATGTAGACATGCATAAGTACATGTCATACACACACACACACACACACATACATACACACACTCACATGCACATGTACACAAGATTTAAAAGGTAGTAATAATATCTGTAATTAATATAGATACACTAAATAAAACAGAGTGTTTTATCACCATAGACATTTCACTCCTGTTTTCTGGCATGTACAAAGATTTCTGCCACCAATGCAAATAGTTACCTGACTCTAATGAGTCTACTGGTGAAGTCTCATTAAATTCTCATGAGTTCAGTTTATCATTGATATATTACACACACTGAAAATCAAATCCATTAACTGTAAGTTCAGAAGAATTCTGTTTGTAGGTTTCAACTAATCCATATAAAAAAAGTGACATGTTTCAAAGTTCAAGAGAGGATTTTTAAGTTTTCAAATACATGATTTTCAATAAGAATTTTGTCTTATGTACATAATATAAAAATCATTCTGTCAGGTTTTCCATTTTAAGTAGTTGTGACTGATGCCTAGAGCAACAGCAAGTCAACAAAGAGACCTTTTTTGATCTCCTCCATATAGTTTAGGAGACCTCTTCAAAGACCCAGAGTTCCCAGGAGACTAGTTTGCAAACAGATGGCTTAATAAATAGTCAGGCAGCATAATACTTATAGGAATAATTAGATCACTTATCTAATTAGTAATTAGTCCCTGCTTACAGTACTTTAAGATATCCAGTACATAGCAGGTATTCTCTGAAAAACATACTCAAGATCATTAAGAAAGTATTTCACTTTCCTGAAAATGAAACAAAAATCTCCTGATTCATCTATCAGTGTCCTGAGCGATACTTAGATCTGTCAGATAAGAAGGAAACATACTTTTATAAGTTTCTTTATTTCTTTGACAGGGTTGACTATCAAGGTTTCATGATAATCAGTAAATAGTAATGTTTTATTAAATGTCCTAACTTAAAAAATAATTTTTGTAACTATCTTATTGAGTTCTTTGTATATCTTTGAAATCAGCTGTCTGTCAGATGTAGGGTTGGTCATTTCTAAAGTGTTGAAAAGTCACTGTATCCTTATCTGATGAGTGAAATTATAAACGTTTCCTGAATATTTGTTTTTGCTTCTTGTGATATCCTTAAAATAAATTCAATTTCTCTAAAAAAATAATTTTTGTACCAGACATTGAAACCACAAAATTCAAATCAATCAGTTATATTTATATTTTCATGTATAAGGTATTAGTGTGCTTTGTTGATAAGCTTTGCTTTTCTTATTTTCTTAATTTTGTGTCTAATTTAGAATTTTAGAAATGCCACTGTTTTCTTATGCATGGAATAAATGTGGCATGCAAATTCTACTTATCTAACATTTCAGAAGTAATGTCTGAGAAGTGCACATAGAAGATGTATCTGTTCATCACCTAGAAGAGTTCCTATAGTTTGATAATGTAATCAGGTGGCTGAGCATTCATCATTGAGATTACCACATAAAACTACTCTGTTGATTTTACTGTTTTTTTTTTTTTCAGTTCTGCGATTAGACAATGCACCAGAACCTTATGATGTCAATTTTGGAAATTCTAGTTATTACAACTCAGCTGTGAGTGATTCATCCATGCCAGAAGGTGGAGAAAGTGTGCATGATGGCATTCCCATGGATGATATACCTCCACTTCGAACCTCAATATAACACTAGGAGAAAAATGGCTGCAGAGGACGATAGTTCACCTCCATCTTGACCTTTTAGTAAATTCACTTTTCAAGAAGTTTGGCAAATCATTGCTGTGCTACCTGCGCAGGGAGAGCTGCAAAAAGCAGGAGCTGTGCAGCTGAAACAGCATGACCATCACCCAAAAGCTTTCTGTTCTTACAGTCTTCAGCTGGGCTGAAGTGTGCATTATATAATCATGCTTTGTATTCTGGTTTGTTTCTCTGGGAAAACTTTGTGGAGTAAGGCAAAAATAATATGCATCACCATGGTAACACTGACTGATAACTTAATAATAACCATTCTCCATGCAAAATCTGGGGAACAAACCTATTTTCTTTCAATATTTTGTATTTAAACAAGAAACTGGAGTTAACTCTTCACTCCTCTTGTCTGCAATTCAGGATCACAAAACAACCATTTTCTTGGGGCATGATTTGGATGGTAATTTTTTTGTTTGTTTGTTTCAAATTCAGAAATATGATGTGATATGGTAGATTTTCTTTTTATTCTTAGTAATTAAGACAATAAGAATGAAAGCCTTATCATATTCTAATACATTTCAATTTTCTACAACAGCACACACATACACACGGCCATTCTCTTCAGTTGGCCAGTTTCAATGAATGCATTCAGCAAAGCCAGCAAGAAAACTGACTCTAGCCAGGAAAATGATACCTTCCCTAAAAGTTCTCAAAGTCCTTACTGCAATTCCAACTTGCATGAGTACACATCAGGTTTCAGTTAATTACACACCTTAGAATCTCAATGAGTAATATGAGTAAAAGGCTAAAGAATATACTCACATATAATTAGTATGATTTTAACTTGCTGGCTTGAAATAGAATTTGCAACACATTACATTTTTGTTCAGTCAAGTATGAATCAGTTCATCCTCTAAAGGTATGAAGCACAGGGCAAAACAAGTAAAAGCCAGGGGGTGGTGGCACAAACCTTTAATCCCAGTACTCGGGAGGCAGAGGCAGGTGGACCTCTTAAGTTCACGGCCAGCCTGGTCTACAAAGCTACACAGAGAAACCCTGTCTTGAAAAACAAAAAACAAAACAAAACAAACAAACAAACAAAAAACCAAGTAAAATTATCAAGCAAACTCATTGCCATTGTTTGTACCAGTAATAATACAAGGAACTTAATTTTGGTTTTAGTTTGTTTTTTATTAATACCCATCTTTGACAGTCTAAGCCTCAGAGATTAGAGGATTAAATAAGAGTTAAACTCTAATGAGTAAATATATGAAGAGGGAAAACAAACAAGTACCATCTTAGAGATTTTCTTGTTGAGAAAATATGTGGTGTGATTGGCACATGTGGTGTGTGCTTATGTGTGCATGTGTGCATGCATGCTTGAGTGTAGGCATGTGTATGTAGCACTGAGATATAGTTGGAATGTCAGAGTTGAAAAATGAGTAATGAAAGAAAATACTTACCCCATATTGCCATAAAAATAGCAAAGAAGACTGTCCCTCCATTATCAAACAAGTATGTTACCTTAATAGAAAAAATAGAAACATTAATTATACTAATTAATGATGGTACTAAAATAGAATAGAAGATATTTCTTGCATCAGGTACCATAATTTCTTCCCAGATTCTATCACAACATTGTGTAGTCTATTAATCTTTTGACCTGGGATCTTCATCAGTTCCCCAATAGTTTATGTGATTTCTTCATGGGAAGAGATGAGGAAACAACAGATTTTTCTTCTCTCTTCCCTCTAATTCCTTTGTACCCCAACTTCATTCTGGCTTTTACGTGTTTCTAGATCCCCAAAGAAGCCATTCATTTTATGCCATAGTCAAACACATTAATACTGTGAAACGCAAAAAGTTAGTGTCTAAGTTAAAGATTATATGGTTTGTTTCCTGTCAGCAAGTTTCCAGAATGGGGAAGTTATAGAACAAAGAGAAGAGGTAGTAAGCATGTTTCTTTAGTTGAATGCTGTCACAGTGCTATTCCTTTCATGTTTTCCAAATGTGCCATGGGTCCAGTAGTGATATACTCCTTGTAAAGAGTTCCTTCTTAAGTTGTTTTAAGAAGTTTTTCATGAATAATTAAGCACATTTTAATCAGCTATTACTCAATTAAAGCTTGATAAAATATGTAAAGTTATTCAATGTTATAGAATATAATTTTCAGGATTGCAAGGACTAATTGATTTTAATAAAATTCTGATGTAATAAAATCCAGTTTGCTGGTGCTTCTTTTAATTTGCACAACACTTTCCCCAGAAATTAGTGAAATTAAATATTTGGCATGTAAATAAAAACCACATAAATAACAACAGTCTTCTGAATATCTGTGGAAGATATATTGCAAAGTATTCCAGAACTTCAGACTGTGCTAAACCCTGCTTGCTAAAGCTTAATGTATAAGTCTGTCACAATAAGAACACAATAGTAGCCAAAGATAGGATAGAGCAAATATAACAACATACAATAAGTCAGTTGTGAATGTGGACTTCCTCACATGTACAAAACTTAATAATACTATACTCACACTCTTCTTGTAGAAATAATGTGAGATAGTATGTCTACATGCTCAGATGAATTGAGGTGAGTGAAAGTGGCATTGTGAGGTTGCATGAGTCTAGATTTACTTAGTCACAAATACTCTGATACTAAGAACATAGGACTTTTACCCAAGGGTTATTGTATAGCTAGCAGATGGGTAGCATATACTACAAGGATATGCAAAGAGATGATTCATGTGCCAGGTAGAATAGAATGGAATGGAGTCTAAAACCTATGAATAATTTAATACTGGATTTTTATTTAATGTTTGCAAAGTTCACTTTACCAAGGTTAAATAAAATCACAGAAAATGAAACTGTGAATATGAAGGCTATTGTACACAGGAAAATGAGCATTATCCCCCAAAGAAGATAAGGCAAATTATGAGTTAAACATCATTCTTATAAGAGAAGTTGGGGTAGAATGGCATCCACCTTGATTAGTCTATAGTCAAGAAGGCTCCTAATGAGGACATTACGATAATACTGATGTAGATTTCAATTGTAGCCTTTTAAAAACATTATGAACAATGCTTAGCTTGGTGATGGAGGACTTGTCTAGAATGCACAGGAAAGTGTCTTATCCTGCAGCACAGCACAGAAAAAAAAACAAAACAAACAAAAAAAAAAAAAAACAAAAAACAAAACACCAAAGAGAAGCCTTGGGGACTGGGTGTAAGTACAAAGTTTTCTTAGTTAAGGCTGGAGATTTCTAAAATTATTATGTATTGCTTTTCAGAATAATCACTATGGATAGCAGAGACAAGTATCATAGAAAAATTCCCCCACAGAGAGCATAAAATTACACACATCAGGGGAAGCAGAGAGACCTGAGCTGTTTTAGTAGTTGAACAGCTGTCTGTCTCCCTCTTTAAACAAACAGTACAGGAACAGCCTCTCAGAGTGCTACAGAGTCTTTACATATGCGGACTTAAAGGTCACCAAGAAATGGAAGGGTTCCTCTTGCTTCAGACACAGCCATGCTTTTAGAAAACTGGAAGTAAAAGGCCACAGTTAACAACAACAAAAACATGCTTAGTGAATGTGATTGCTTATAGTTTATGCAGTGTTCACTTTAAAATGGTTTCCATTATCTTTTAAAAAGTTCACCAAAAAACCCTCAGGCACATTTGAGCTCAAACTTGGTCATTAGCAGTTTAGAAACATAATTAGTTAACTAAGGTGGGTATATGTAATATTTATATAATATATATTTTCATTGTGAATTATATACATGTAACAGGAGATAGAACTAAAATAAGAACCAAGGAAGATTTCAAAATGTGCAGGAGTATAATGATGTCAAAATAATTTTCTTAGATTTACAACTTGTTTACACATCAAAGGTATCAGGATATTGGAGATCACAGAGATAAGTAATTAGCCTGTGTCTATAATCCACTTACTGATTACTTTTTGATACTGACAGAAAAAAAATGCTGAGTTAAAATGGGGAATGAGAGAGAGAGAGAGAGAGAGAGAGAGAGACAGAGAGAGAGAGAGAGAGAGAGAGCAACTGAACACACTGTGGTTTGGTCAAGATTACATCTGAGGTAATTGGAAGGAAAAATATGAGCTTTGACCTTTCTAACAGGAAAGAACATTTGCTACTTCAAAGAAAATATCAAGTTTAATTTTCAAAAAATATTTCAGACTTTTCTAAAAACAATGGATGTTTGCTCTTCCTAAGAATACATATTTTCAATGATTTGTTTTATTCAAATCAAGTTCTATTCAGATTTACGAACAACCATTTAATTTTACATTGTTGATGAGCACAGAGTAAAGTTAGAAGGGGGTTCTGTACTGGCCTAACAGTACAAATTCCCCATGGTAGTTAATGTCTGATTTTGCCTTGAACATTGAGCACTGTTAGTCGTTGATGAATGCTGGTATTATTTAAGCACATCCCCTTCCTGTGATATTGGAAACTTGAGTTTATGTCTCATTTGCTATGGCTAGTAAGTCTCTTCTAATACTTCTTAGAAAGTTTGGAACTTCATGATGTTCGGACAGTGACACACTCACAAAATCTCATCTATAACAAATGCGCAGGGATCTACTGAGCTAATCCAATCCTGTAGGCCAGGCTACCACTGTTGGCATGCTCCTAAGGGGATTGGAATTTGGTCTGAGATGCAATTATTTCTCACTTTAAATCCTCAACTCTTGGGTAGCAGATATAATGCATAATGGTCTATATTCAATATACCTAGATGAAATGTACTCAAATTGTGTAAATTTTGGTTTAGTGCTCCCCTACACAGTTGTCTTTAAATGTGTGCCTCAGAACCATATCTCCACATGGATCTGCTCAACAGTTATATTTCCATGTGTTATCCATTGATTAAGTGATTCTAAATACCCAAAATCTTGAGCTCTGTAGTATTCTTCTTAAACAAATGTCCTCTGCAATTTTGGTGGATGATCTGGCAGACTCTTTCTTGAAATTTCTTAAAGGAAGAGCCTACTGTATCTCCTATTTCTGTAGTAGTTTTATAATCAGTATATAGCTAGAGTCACATATAAGTACTGAATAATTGTTTTCTAAAGAAATGAACTTTAATAATCAAAGTAAAAATTATGGATGAGCTTAGCTTAAAGCATTGAGTTGCTTTCACAACTACATGCAATATTGAGTGCCTCTCTTTAATATTTAACCTTCAGGAAAAATCATAGAATCACATGAATTGATAGTGCAGTATTTTGTTTTTAAATGGTTGCACAAATATAACTAAATTACTTAGTTAAATATTATTTTTAATATGCACATAGGTTTATTTGAAATATGGTGGTATATACCTATAATTCTGACACTTAGGCTGAGGCAGGAGTTTCATAAATTAAAGGCCAACTTCAGCTACATAGATCCTGTCTCAAAAAAATTAAAAAAATAATTTTTCTCTCTGAGGTCCAAATTTTGCAGAGCAACAAGCTGTAAAGTATCTATCATTGTCATGTGATATTTTAATTCACATAGTTTTTATTGCTAAAATCAAAGTAGGCAGGCAACTTAAGGAAATAATATATATATATATATATATATATATATATACATACATTGTCTGTGTATGTATATATGATAAAAGTAATTTTTACATACAAACACATATGCATTTCAAAATAATATGTGGTAGTGTTTAATTTCTTCTCCCTAGTCTCAGGAATTAATAGACTCCTAACGGAACTGAAGTGACAGCTCATATTGTCTTGTGGCTAGTAATATAAATCTAGAGTTGTTAGCACATAAATGAGGATTCATTTTCCTCCATCAAATATAGAGGGAAAGTGATATCTAAAGATGTAAAACAAGTAGTTATATGTAATCTTGTATAGAGAAATGTAGCACCTAGAAAACTTCATACAATTTGTACTTATTTCTTGTGCTTTTTATGAGGCAATATTTTCTACTGATTTCTGCATAAATTCTCAAACAACTCTTGAAGTATGTATGTCTTTATGTGTATCTTCCTTATTCTTATTGACTTTTGCAAAAGCCCCCCCGTTTTAAACATTCTTGGACAGATTCTCTGCTTTTTAACTCTGATACGTACAGATAATTTTGTCTTTAGTGTTCATGTCTTCCCATTATTGGATTTAAAAAAAATTAGAAGTAACATAAGTAACATATATCTAGACCTTTGTTATCTGTAAGGCTATTAATTTTGGAACATCTTAGCAGTTCATAACTTTATAACAGAGTGACTTGTATATATTCATATCTATCTATCTATCATCTATCTAACTTTATTGTATCTACTTGTGTCATCTATATGTGCTACACTAGAATTATTAAAAAAAGTGATGTGAAAATACAGCTACTAAACAGGATATTCATATCTAAGTCTGTATCATCTTTGTTGGACCTTCCCAGAGAACTCAAAAGTAAGCATGTTTTTAAAGTAAACATATGAATTTCCTTAAATCTTAGTTATTCAAGATAAAAAGTAGCTAACTTTTCTAAGTTTTTGGTTTGTGATAAAGTGATTAGTTATTGATATTGCATTGGACCTTGTGAAAATTAATTGTTATAGGGAACTCTACTTTTATACAAGATGGACCAACAAGGATCAATTTTACACCTATGTCTGAAACAACCAAAACAGTATAAAGGAGGCACAGCAACAGGAGAGGTGGGAAAGAAATAAGGAATTATCATTACTTGAGATTACCATTCTAAAAGAGTTCCAGGCATATAAAGAACTATGAAAATTAAAATGTTTCAATTAAATAATTTGGTGAAAACTATGCATCAAGTGTGCATGTATATAAGGAAACTACCAAAGGTCAAAGACAGAACCAAGAATGGACCAAAGTTCCCCAAGCATGTACTCTCATAAGCCATTCTAGAGTTTCTCATCATTCCTGGTACCTTAGTAGGGTACACAGGAAAGTCTTGCTTTTGTTGTAGAAGCAACAATATCTAGACAGAGCACAACAGTAGTCCAAGGTGACTATTTTGAAAGAAAAAAAGGCCCCTTCCAGACATCAAATGATTTTTAACTAACTAAACCATAATGACATGCTTCTAGACATCTACCAGAGTCTTTACAATTACAAAGATTGACACACTGATGCTAGATGTGTGGGAAACAACTCTTGGACATGACTGCAAAAGATGTGGTACATACTATAGTTTAACCAATTTGGATAATGGTGGGTGAGCCGTTTTTCAAAAGGTCATCATGTACATAGTTTGACTACTTACTTTTAAGGTAATGGGTGAAAATGTAATCTGACTCTAATGTTTCAAGTTGGGACCTTTGAGAAGTGATTAATAATATACAAATCACCAGTGGAGTCCAGTCATTGAGAAAGAATTCGTGATTATGTAAAAATGAAAGTGACCAAACAAAATCTCACCCTGCCAGTCTCACCTTGGGCCTCTCCTCTGCATTACACTGGGGCTCTGTCAGCAAGAAAACCTTTACTAGGTGATACCCTGAAATATGCTACCTCAATAATAATGAATTAAAATAACCTCTTTTCTTATATAGGTGACTTGCATCAGGCAAATCATTGTAATATATACACTGGACTAATACAGAAGTTAACAATAAAGCTATCATCTAACCTGAATATTCTATTTCTAGATAATGACCAAAGAGAAATTAAAACTGTCAGCCATAAGACTGGGAAATGAGTACTTTTAGGAGCTGTAATTAAAATGGGAAATGCTTTAATATGTAAGCAAATAACAAGCATTGATATAGAGAAAATGGAACAGTATTCAACAACAATGTGAATGTTCTGCTGCTAAATGTTACATTTTAAGATGAATTTCAAAACTGTAACAGTGTACAAGAGAAGTTATAAAAAATCATACCATTTAATGTCATACATATAGACATCAAGAAACATGCATGCTTATTGTTAGTTAATGACTCATTATAATTGGTTACCTAAACAGAGGAGAGGGTAAGAAGGTATGTAGAAGCTTTTGGAGGTGACACATATGTTCATTATCTCCACTGTCATTATGTGTTTCACAGGTACATATGCATTAAGAAAATGTACTGACTTTTACTTTTCAAGTGGATCTAGTCTAGTTTATTACATGCTAATTTTTCTCCCGTAGAACTTTTTGAAAATAAAAACTGATAAAACAGGTATTCTTTATATTTGTATGAATATTGTGTTTACCTAGGAACTTTTAGAAATGTTGGAATGTGATGGCATCTAGCTTTTAACCTACAGATTCCTATTTAATAGCTCTGGGATGAAGCTTGCTGTCCAGGAGTTTAAAAGTCCTTCAGGTTATCCTGATAGATAGTGGTGTGGGACTTTGGGAAATGACATTTCATGTCCTCTGTGTAGCTAAAAGTATTTTAACTTAATAAATTCATGAAAGATAGAAATTGAATCATCGCCAAGGAAATAATTACTCTCATAAAATGAATCAGATGCAATGTCAAGTGGAGGTTTGTATCTAAGGTGTCAGTTACCAGTTATAATAACACAAGAAGAAAAAGATTAAAATAAAATATATTCTCTTTTTAATTTCAACAGACTGGTTTTCTTTTTCAGTTGTCAATAACTCTAATGATTGAGGAAGATTTTAGAGATAATTAATTTTTGCAGAAAAGCTATTTCCTGGGAATCTTTTTACTATCCAAGTGTTCCAAACACTGGAGTTCATGGTAGGGACTGATTAGGCCCACACTCACCTTGGCATAGATGCAGCTGTCATTGAGTCTCTGCAATGAACAATTCTTGTCACACAGAGGGCACATGAAGACTTCAGTGGCTTTACAAATTTCTTGGCTTGAAAAATTAAAGGAGAAAGTGTGAACCACTATCTTAGCCCTGCAGAACACACTACTTTGAACAGCAATGCAGAGAGGAACATGAGGGAATAGGAAACAATCAGGATAGAGTTAGACTATGGCTTGCTTCTATGTCAATATTTTATGATATTTGTGATAGAGAGCTTCTTATTTGTTTCTTTAATTGAAAAAAACTCTGACAAATAATATAATAACAACAGGTCATACATTTACTTTTATAATACTTTATTTTAAATAAAGGTGTTTTAATCTATGATCTCTCATGGCATACACAATTATCTTAGGCAGTAATCTCTGGAGTATTTATCAACCTCACCATTTTAGAATGGACTAATCTAGAGACATACCTGACTGTTCTGATTTCTCAAGTAGAGTGATCTGATAATCCATAACATAGACATCAATATACAATCTTATGAAGAATGTTTTCTAAGAACTTAAGGTGTGTGTGTGTGTGTGTGTGTGTGGTGTGAAATTTCTTGACCGCTCTGTCAGGATAGCATAGCATTGTCTCCATGTAAATATATTTTCAATGAGGATGCAATTTTATGAAAGTATCACTTCCATTTTATGCCTACTGCCTTTAAATATTCCAGTGTATATTATAAATAGCTTTGTGATAAGAGTGAGGAATCATTAACAATTTCCTGATAGCTTTATTTATTCAGAGTTCACAACCATCTCATTTTAGGATTTTTGTGCCTTTATGTGACACCCATGGTCATTTTTCACTTTGTATTACCCTAGTAAAATGTTTTTGAAATAACATCAGTTTTAAAATGTTGAAATGAAATTAAACCCTTTAGAAAACACTTTTTGAAAAGCAATTATTAATTTAAATTTAATTGGCAAAATTTGCAGCAAGATTTGATTCTTTTAAAAAATACATCGAGTAAACACCAAAAAAAACTGTGTATTTGAATATGAAATTTTAGCCCCAATTCAAAGTGAGAATATATAGTATACAATGATATGACGTAAGCAATGATGCTTCAGGCAAGAGGAGCTGATTCCCCTTAAACTGCTTACTTTTCACCTATCTAAGGTAATGCCAATTATCTCTGCTTAGCACTGGAAGTATAAACATAAAAAAAGGTAATGCTCAAGGTCACAGTGCTAAGAAGGGTACCTCAGGGACATGAAGAATTTGCCTATTATAGATCTAGTTTCTCAATAATTATAACATAATTGAAACTGAATCAAATTCATTTCAGATTCTATTATGATGGATTAATGCAATTAGGATGTTTACATACAGAAGGAAATCATAAAATACACATATTTAAACACCAAAAGGAAGAGAATACAGTATCTTCTCTTAGCAATCCCAAAAATTTCAGAAGAAAAATTTACATACATTTTGAAGAAAATTTAAGCTACTATATTTTATTTACGTGTGTGTGTGTGTGTGTGTGTGTGTGTGTGTGTGTGTGTGTGCTTGTGTGTGTGTGTGTGTGTGAAGCATGCCAAAGGGTGTTTTTTGCAGTCAGAGGACACCTTGAAGGAGTTAGTTCTCGTCTATGTAGTGTGGGTTCCAGGCACCAAACTCAGGTGTCTGGGCTTGGCTGCCTTTACACAAAAAGCCCTTTCACCAGATATAAGAAATAATAATTTATGGACAATTTTGCCCCCTCTGAAACAGGGAATTTGCATAGCATTAATTTATTTTACTTAGCACACAGAAGGAAGGAAAATTCTCCTCGTGAATTTGCTGTTTCTTTTCCAGAGCTTGATAATACATTGTCACTGAAATTGTGGCTTACTTTATTTTTGTACCTGTACTAAATTTGCATAGTAAAGACTGATTACAAAGAAATAATGACTACTACCAACTTAAAAAGGAGCAATGTACAGTCCATTTGGAGTAAGTGTTTGGACCTACCCCTCTGGTGCTCTAATACTCCTAGTATAGTGGTTCTCAACCTGTGGGTTGCAAGCCCTTTGGCAAACCTGTATCTCAAAATTACATTATCCAGTAGCAAAAATAGAGTGAAGAAGAAGCAACAAAATATTTTTGTGGTTAGGGGTCACCAAAACATGAGGAACTGTATTAAAGGGTTGCAGCATTAGGAAGATTGAGAACCACTATTAGAGATTCAGCTCACATTATAAGCAGAGGGCAGGAAATACCTGCTGGATGATAAACACATTGTAGCATACAGGTGAACACAGACAAAGGAAAACAGATTAGACATGGTAGCATGAACAAAGCATCTGTTTTAGAATCATATGTAAACATCAAGCAACTGTAAATCAAGACCACCAATCAATGAAGACTGAATTTTATTCTTTTTATTGAGGGTTTGAGGAGGTTGCTAGGGATTGAACACAGGGCCTTCCTTGGTCACATAAATTGAGTTCTCTTCCACTGAGATTTATCTCCAGCCTGAACTGCTAGAACATTTTATAGTAACACTGAAAATATGTATTGCTAAGGATGTGGAGATATTGAAATTTTAGTATGTTAGCGAGAATCTCAAATGCTGTTATGGGAAGTTGTAAAAGTGCTTCAAAAGTATTTTTTAAAATGTTCTTATATGATATACCATATCATAACATATGATGCTATAGCTCTATTTCTAGATATATTAAAAAAGTAATAAAACCAGGGTTTTAAAAAGTGATGTTTACTGAAAAGCATTCAATCCTCAGTTTACATGGTACCCAAAAGCTGGGTGCCAGGTTGGCATTTCTACCTTCATTCTGTGTCTGTACCTTTTAGAAGGCACAGGGATAGACTGTTTTTTAATTGTGTTTATTTAATTACCTTGAAATTCAGGCAGAACAAAGCTTTACGGGACAAAAATCCTTTACATATCTGTGAGGGTGAGTTTGTACCATCAGAGATGAAACCTTTAACAATTTATAGTATGACCTCTTAATGCAACCATGGTGGCTCACTGATGCATGGACCTTTGGCCACAACCGTTTACTTTTTTTGCACTGTAACTCTTGCTAGACCTTATGTTAGTCCTGTGAGGATAAGCTGGGTGTCACTAGATCTCTTTATCAGCTCCCCATCTTACTATGATTATCTTCTCTTTCCTTATTATTGTGTCTTTAATTGGTGAATTGAAGAAGGATAGCCATGCCTCCCATTTGGGGCTACCAGAGCCTAGGCTTTGACACTAACACTTCAGAATGCTCTTGTGTTTGTGTGATATTTTGATTAAATTTTGACAATAAAGTTTGTTTTGAATCAGAGGGTGAAGCTGACCCAAATTAGCCATAGAGGTTTTGGAGGACTGAGGACAGATAGAGAGACAAGAAGTAGTAAGGCAGGGCCTAGAGAGGTTCTCAGCCTTTTTGAAGGAAGACATAAAAGAGGTAGGAAGTCACTGATGGCTGCTCCCCTGTTTCTCTGTTCTTTAAGTTTATTACCCTGACATCTGACTTCAGATGTTTGTTGATAAAGAATAATTAGATATAAAAACATCACTTCTGTGCTCTCATCTTCTCTGAATAATTTTTAAAATGTGTTAAATATATTTAAGCAAATTTCTATGTATCAACTAATTGATAAAAAATACTATATCTATGCTTATTGCAGAGAAGAAATTCTTTCAATATGACAACATGGATGAACGTGGAACATGTTTTAGATAGTGAAATAAGCCAATCACAGAAGTACAAACACTGAATTATTTCAATTATTTCACTTATTCAATGTATCTAGCAGGCAACCATACATGTATGAAAGCAATCTAAATGAAATCACCAATCCTGGGGAGGCAGAGGCCCAAGTGGACAACACTTGTCACCAAATGAAGCTTCCAGGGTTGAGACTGTATTGTCGGCCAAAGCAGTCCCATTGGAACCCCTAAACAACCCAGGTGGTTGCCAAGACTATAAATTGTTCTTCACAAACTGATATTAAGTTCTGTCTCATTGCTGAATATAACCCCTACAAAACTAACAGAGCATGCAGAAGTGGAACTGGTGCCTACATAGAACTTTCATCCCTACATTCCAGCATCTCTGGTACAGAAAGGTACTCTGTGTGCTATCAAAGGAGAAAGGTAAACACCAAGCCAGCTACAAAGCCTTTGATGCACAATGGTGTCCTGCCTGCAAGATATGCTTGTGAAATAGTGACACAAAGCTTGTGGTAGTTACCAGCCAATATCTGATTTGACATGAGGCCCACTCTATGAGATGGAACACATGTCTGACAAAGATTGGATGACCAAGAATCTGAGACTAGATGGCCCATGGAAAAAATACTCACTTTCTAAAAAAAGAAAATAAAAAGTAGCAGCAAAATAACTCCCAATGTCATTCTGCTATATTCATAGATCAATGTCTTGCTCAGCCATCATCAGAGGTTTCTTCCTACAGCAGATGGGAACAAATACAGAGACCCACAGCCAGACATTATGCAGAGATACCAAACCTATCATCAAATCTCTCCCCTCGGGGCTCTCTGAGAACCCATTGGAAAGAGGAGAAGCAGGACTGGAGTTGTTGAGGGAATAGAGGTCACCAAGAAACAAGTCTTTCTAGATCAACAGGATCAATCTTGTGCCCTGGTCTCTTTTCCTTTTTCCTTTCTTTTTGTTTGTTTTGTTTCATCCTATTCCAATGTGTTTGTGTTTGTTCTATTTTTATTATATTAAAATGCATTATCCCTTAGAAGCCTGTTTATTTTCTAATGTGAGGCAAAAAGTGGGTGGCCCAGAAGAAATGGAGGAGAGGAGGAACTGGGAGGAGTGGAGGGAGGTGAAATCACATTGCATCAGGAAAAAAAAAATCAATTTTATAATAAGAGGCAAAGATGAAAACAAAAACACAAACAAGAAAAGAATGTGACTGTATTTTGGTTGTCAGTTTCTGGCAGATCCATAATAAACAGGCCCATATCTCCAGCTTTCTATCATTTCACTACTTTGTAACAAACAAAAAGGAGCTTAACAAGATAGTAAGATGAACCAACACAAAACAAAACAGCCTTGTCCCTGCCTGTCCACCAAGATAACAGCCAAGACCCAACCATGTCTGGCGCCCTGAATGGAAACTTTTAGTCTCAAAAATTTCAAAGTCAAGATATTCAGTGCTTCTTATCTTGGTTTAGAATAGAAAGTCTGACAAGATCTTAATTATAGTGTGAATGCCGTGGTGAAAGCACATAACCGAAGAGTTTGTTAATGATTTTTAAAATGCTCCTTGTACTAAAGGTTAAAGAATGTGTACACCAAAGACACCTTCCACGGTAAAAAATCAATAGGGATAGTAAATTTCTTACTTTTGTGCATTTTCATGTTTGTTTTGATGGAGGGAGGTGTTTATATCTCATAGTAAGGCTATATGAAGTGTTGAAATTATGAGAATATTCCCTATGGACCCAATCTGAGCAGCAACTATTGAGAGATCATTCCTCATATTTAATTTTTATTGAAAATGGATTATTTCTCAGAGAACATATCCTGATTATAATTTCCTCTCCTCCACTCTCTCCCAGGTCCTCCCCACCTCCCCTCCCTTTTGGAACATCCCCTTTCTATCATTAGAAAAGAACCTGATTCTATTTGTTCATACATGGTGAAAGAACAGCCTTTTTTATTTATTATTATTATTATTTTCGGACACTTTAACTGTAAGTCTCAGCCTGTCCTCTGAGCCAAGAGATCCCTTACTGGATAGTATATGGGAATCCCCCCCCACCCCCCATACATCAAATAATCAGAGAAGGAGGGAGTTCTTAAAGCTGAGGTTTATAGAGGATGATGTTGCCTCTTAGCATCACAGTAATTCTGAAAAATCCTGAAACAAACCTGTTTGGATCATATGGCTTTGGTTTACAGTGATTGCTTTGAAAAACAAGGGAATTTAGAGTTTTCAAATCAAAGAATTTGGTTATACAACTCAAATGCAATGCAGATATTTTTCCAAGCAAAAATATTATACATATTTTAATATTTTAGAGAAAAATACCAGGAAATTGATATCTATGATACTATATATAATATTATGTTGTTAATATGTACTTCCTAGTAGCCAAGTCATTACAAAAAGTTTAGCAAAAGGAGAACACAATGTTGAGTTTTGGCAAGATTTTTAAAAAATTGTTTAAATATTTTATGTGTATGTACATGATCCTGAGGGTGTGTGTGTGCCATGTGTGTAGGCATGTTTAAAGGATAGAAGAAGATCAGATCCATTTTAGCTGGAGTTATGGGTGACACAACCAAACCAGGTCTTCTGCAAAGACAAGGCTCTTAACTGCTGAGCCCCAGCAGGGAATTCTTTGTGTTTTGAACTTGATTATATAAAATAAAATTGAGTGTGTTGAATAGTGTTATTCTCACTCAACACTTTTGTTGAGAAATAATGCTATATTTGTAAGAATAATTCTTGCCTATTTCTAACTTATGCCACTCTATTTTAAAAGTATAATCACAATTTTAATATATGATATTGGCTTTTGTTAAATTCTAGTTTTTGATATTTTTAGATTATATAATACATACTGGAAAAAGAAATTTATCAAAGAGATAAGAACTCTTGGGACACATTAAAAGAATTTGCCAATCAGGAGGCAGAGGGAGGAGGATCTTAGTGAGTTTGAAGCCAACCTGCCTACAGAGCTAGTTCCAGGACAGACTCCAAAGCAATACAGAGAAACCCTGTCTCAAATAAAACAAACAAGCAAACCAACAAACAAAAAACAAAAAAAAAAAAGAACAAAAAAAGAATTTGCATATAAAACCATAAAAATTACATTTTAACAGCACTCTATTATACTAAAAACAAAACAAAACTCACATATGCAGCACTGCTATTATTTACTTTCACCATCATTGGCATTTGTAATTTCAGAAAGAAGGACAAATATTTTGGACAATCTCTTCATAGCTCACCTTACTTGACTTTCATTCATTGTAACTAATCCGTAGAAGAAAACACACAGGCCAACAACTGCGGCAGGAATCAGCATTCCAGTATACCATCCCAGCCAGGCAAAGTATAAACCAATCTTCTCACCAAAGTATAGCCTGCACAAGAAAGCCAATCTTCAGTTTGAATGAATGCAATATAAACGACCCAACAATCCCAAATACCATAACTAGTGACAATTTCAGATGGAAGCTGAGACCTCTAGCTTATGTACTTGTCAGCAATAGTGTATCTGACCCTTATGGCTGTTAATGACTATAATAATGGCCATGATATGTTTCTGTAAACTTTCAACAATACCTATTGCTTGTCCAACTTTCTTAAAATAGTTTTCATAACCCAAAACCAGTACATCTCCCTCCTCCTAATAGTGAACATTTTTAGTCACTTTTTAGTTTCTAACAGAGCAATGTTTTCTTGAGAATAAATGAAAAGGAAAAAGAAAAAATTCAGTTGGCTATCTGATTGGATTCTCAGTGCAGGGTAGATATGTCTCCACTTGAGCCTCTGATCAGATGTGCCTATGCTATACATCTCATCTTCTTCCACTAAAGCTCTATTGCTTGTCTGAAGCACATTTCCTTTGATTATCACAGGCCTCTAACTAAAACAAAAGTTTCCCTCTTCCTGTAACTGGTAGTTGCTCTTTTTTCATATTGTTTCTTCCAGGGAGCCTTTCTCTCTAATCCACGTTAAGATATTTTGCTCTTGTTCCCACACTGCCCTAATCCATGCTCCAATTAGTGTCATCAGTCATAGCTCTTCTTTATTCCTCAGTTATGTGTTACCTCCAAAATATTTAAGCGTCTTGAAGGTAGAGTTGCTCATTGGTTCACTAGCAGCCACTATTAAAAAAGTAAAATAAGCTAAAGAAATTCATACACTTTTCAGTTGATATGGAAGTAGCAAATTAATGAGGCAGTTCAAAGATCTACTTAATTATTGTTCCTTTATTCACTTCAATGTTGGTTTTTTGTAGGTCCATAATTTATAAAGGGCTGATAACAATAATTTTACATTCCCTGACTTCCTTACTACTTTAAGGTCTCCATTTTCTAAAACCAATTATATAACATACCCCTGCCTGCAGCTAGCTACATTGTTGAAAACTGATGCTTCTCAGTGATTGTTGCTGGGGACAAAATTCAATTATTATTTCTTATTAACAAGGCTTCGCTTTCTGCTTGTGAACAAGTGGATATCTTTAAAGTAGCTACAGGGACCTATCTGCTCATAACACACTAATATATTAATCTGCATTTTGTTGAAGTTAATAGAAACAATATTATCAGGCTAGAATATGATCTGAGTCAAAGCAGGTTTCAGTGTGTGTCAGGAGATGGAGAAGCTAGCTGCAGACAAAGAATAGCTCAAAATGACCTTGCCCAAGAACACTGACATTGACAACTATCTATAATATTTAATTATTCCTTAGCAGAACAACACAATCCCACAGCAGAAAAAGAACCAAAGGATACTTCGCAGCAGTTTCCCATGACTGCTCAATCAAGGCCATCTGCTTTGTCTGTTTTATGTAAAGTTCCCCTTGCGATATTTCAGTTGATCTGTCCCTTGCTAAACAGTTTCTATGTCAAAATAAACTGTGGTATCTATCGTTTTAGAAATAGTCACTTAATTCAACAACATTTTTTTAATTGAAATCCCTGATACCTATTGTTAAAATTGTTTGAAATGTCATACCACTGCTTTTGCAATTGATGATTTTTTTAAAGCACTCCTTTGGATTTCAAATAGATTCCATGGGAAATTTGGTTGAAACTAAATAAGCTTTGGCTACTAAGTATTTGAATCAATTTTAAATTGAGAAAACTATATAAACACATCTCCAGAAATGATTGTTCATTTTTTTTTTTAAAAAAAGGTAAGTTGAAAGCCTTTGGCTCATATATCACACCAAGGCATTTGCTTACTGAACATGACAATGCCAGATTTTCCTGTGTGAATCCCATTAGCTATGATCAAAAGAACCCAGCTGTCACATACCATCCTACGTAAAGACCCATGACCAGCTTAACTACAAACAGTTAAAAGTTCTGGAAAATTGTGCCTTGTACAAAATAAATGCATAGGCTTAAGTGTGTTAACCTGAATAGCCTCCACATTACTTCTTCAGTTTCAGTTTTAACTAAGTTGCTAGGAAATGCAGTCCATTGAGATGTCACGTGTACTCGTTAATTACATACCCTCTTCTGGTGGATGTCTCATGACACATCATTGCTTATTCACTTTAACACATGCTTTCATGAGAAAATTACCCATCTCCATGAGTAATCAAACAATAGTAGCTGAATAACTCTGCATGTTACTAATAGGGACCCCATTTATTTATATAGCATCATAGCTCAGTTTACCTGGAACAATAATAGCAATGATGATTGTAGATAGGAATAGTAATTCACGCTGAAATGCTACTCAGAAACCATCATCTGAGTTCCTAGTAAATATTTTTGAGCCAGCACATCTCACCCTATTGTGTCTATCCATCTCCAAAACAATTATCCCTTTACCTTTATAAATTAGAATAATGAAATTTGTCATGGTTGACAGAATAAGAGTCAAAGTATCTTGATTTTGCATATACTCAGCTACTAATATTTGCTGCGTATTCATCCTGTGTATCTCCAAGTGCTTACTCCACTTACTACCCTGTGACCCACAGAGTTCACCTCTATGGATCCTTATCCATTTGCTTTTTTAAAACTTCTGGTTTCTAGACAGGCTTGATGATTTCATGACATATATGGTAGATGACTTCCTTTCTCTTGTGTCACGGTTGTCTACAACTGCTTTCTTCCTCAGGTCACAGCTTGTATCTGGCACTTCCTTCTGTGGTTAGTCATTAGATGGTCCTGGCAAGTCTTACCTCCTCTTGTGTCTTTAAGGTAAGGTTTAATAATTGCCTCTAGTTTTACTAGTCCCTGAGCATACTATTGTATTGGCTTCCATGATACCACATCCCGATGCTGTGCATACTGTTTTACTGATTTCTCTTCAAGTACCCCTTCAGTAATCTGCTTCCAATGACACACTGACTGATGTTTTGTCAGCTATTCTTTATATTCTATAAACAGATAAAAATATCCACACATATAGCCTAATAATATATAAATGTTTTTCTTTTATCTTATAGATAGTCATCATTAGCTAGGGAATCAGGATAGCATTAACATATTTCATGTTTTTTATATGAACAATGTTTTCTTCAACAAAATAAAATATGTCAGCCACAAATATAAGTATTCCAAAAGTAAAACTGAATTCTTCCATGGTGATGCATGTCTTTTATTCTAGCATAGGCAGGCAGATCTCTGTCAGTTCGACTTTAACCTGGTTTACACAGTAAGTTCCAGGGATACACAGTAAGACACCATCTCAAAATAAATAGATGATAGATAGATAGACCGTCAGACAGAGAGATGACAAAGTTAAGAGCAACTACCTACTAGAAAGTGCTCATTGAAATAGAGAAAAACCTTTTTCAAAGAGAAATGTAGCCAGTCCTGTGTATTATCAAGTTCTTCATGTACAAATGCAACTATTCATCCATCAAAGTTGTGTCTGTACTAAACACGCAAGGTCTATTTTACTTGCCATTCATCTCTAAAGATACAGCATATCAACTATTTCCCTAACATTTACATTATATTAGTTATTATAAAAACTTTAGGGATGATTGAAAGTATGCTAAAGTATTTGTGTAGATTATGTGCAAACAAACACCATATAACAGGAACATTGGCACTGTGGAGTGTGCCTCCTGAGAAGAGTTTCTGGAAGCAGTTTCAGAATCCCTTGTGAATACTGATAGGATACCACATATGCACAGGTGATGTGTTGGCTGTTTTCCTATATGCCCTTATATTTGTTGAGTACTTCCTTGTTTTTTGTTTGTTTGTTTTTGTTTTTACAAGGGAGTCAGTTGTTCTATCTCCATTGTAAAATGCTTACCATGAAGCTGGGCAAAGAGATACTGGAAGTCTTGGAGGTAGGAAGAACAAGCAAACAACCTAGGATCGTTTTCTTTGCCCCAGCATCTGGTACTTTGGGTTTGTAATACACATGTTGCCATTTCCCCTTTACCCTTAAGAAGGGTAGTTACTTCCTGCTGTTACCAATCTCTGATTGACTTAAAGACTCTTTTATTAGCTTTCGAATTGGTTTCAAATAACCAACTCCATGAATTAAATGCCTTCCATTGAAAAGTCAGGTAGTGTTTTTGTTTATGCTTTTCTGCAGAGAGTTTCCAAACTGAAATAGCTGTGCTAAGAAATAATTCCAAGAAATAATTCCAAGCAAACAAAAGAACAGTTTGCTACTTAATACCGACTAGTCCATCTGTAGTACCTGATTAAGTCCAGAGGCTGATGCTTGTACCACATTCCCCAGCGTGCCCAGCGCTCATACAACAGATGCCTGTTATTCTGAGGTCCATGGGTTTTGATGGGCAGGCTACTCTTATAGGCTCCCTGAGACAAATAAAACAACATAAGTTGGAGTCCAGTTTCTTATTAAAGTTTGAACTGAATAAGGACTAATGAATTCCTAACAAGGTAATTTATCAACATATAAAATAATTAAAGATTATATACTCAAGCCCACCACTGGAATAGTAAATGCCATTACCATTTGATAGCTTTATGAAAATGATGTTTTAAATAATTTTTAAATAATTGGGACCCTTTTACTTAAGTAAATGAGACTTATATTTCACTGGAACTCAGGGTCTTTTCATTAAAAATGACAAAAATATTTTAATCTTCAATTGAGAAATTGAGTACCATTTTTCTTTAAGAAGAGCAATGCCAAAATTCCCAAATATTGTCTATAAATGTTTGTTTTCATTTAAATGGACTTGGTTATATAAAATAAATAAATAAAAATTTAAAAAAAAAAGATTGCCTAACGAGCAAAAGTACACAATAAAAGTCACAAAAATAATATATTAAAAAAAGAAGTGAGCTAGACACAGAAACGTTTTCTTTTACTTATAGAATAAACATTTGCTAAAAAAACAGCACAGGATCATAACCCTTAGAGCCACCTATTTGCTAGATCCCATGGTCCTAAAAGTTTACTAATGATATTCTAAATTTAAGCATTTAAAACATAGCATTTTCTTTCAAATGGGCTTCATGTGGTTGAAGGTTTTCTAATCAGTATTACAGATTATTTATTAAGTTTCTTGATGTCTTGAGCTCTGGTTTGCAAGTGCTTTGAGGCTCCAATGGTATAAGTTCATACCACCTCTGACTCTTTAATAAAATAGAAAATTAGGGGAAAGGTGATACACATTCAAAGTGCAAGCCCAGGGTGTCCTCTTTAAATGCCCAAGTATTTAAATCCTAATAATTGGGAGCTAAAGAGAAGAATGAAAAACCATACTGATTGCAGGTGCAGAACATCTCCTGGGGTTACTATTTGCTCTTGAACCTAGATTGCTGCCTATCTGATACTTATAGAAAGGACGAATAGCAAAATTGTCACTATTTTGCAGTCACTGCAATAGATCTAACACATGGTATTCAACCAGTTTTAGTGGTTAGATCATATACACTTCTAGAAGCTAAAATTTAGTGTACCAACGTTTGCCACTGTGCAACCTACACTTAACACCAATTACTACACTGCTCTAGCCTGACAGTGACAAGTGGTGGGCTGCACGGGAGAGCTGACTAAAAAGATAACTCTAAATGACTCATGCACTTGTGAGGCGTTCTGAAGGCTCAAACATTGTCAATCGCCCCTAATAACAATTTTAATTGATAGTCCTTCATGATCCATCTGTGACTTAGACTGTTTTCTCATACATGTGTACCTCTGGCCAATTGGTTTTCCTCTTCCTGCTCATTTTCACTAAAATGATTTGTCATGCTCCTCTAGCTATTCCTGTTTTTGTAAGGAAAAAAAAAAAAACCCTCACAACTAGGAAGA
Organism: Phodopus roborovskii; assembly: GCF_943737965.1. Classification (NCBI taxonomy): domain Eukaryota; kingdom Metazoa; phylum Chordata; class Mammalia; order Rodentia; family Cricetidae; genus Phodopus; species Phodopus roborovskii. The sequence continues at coordinate 40,096 of NW_026125169.1, read as the reverse complement.
AAACTTATGAGACTGGACATAATATCCAGCATCAATAAAAAAGGATTTTAAAGTAACATTGTCAGACTATAGATTATTTGCATTGACTTTATTTTCTTCTTTGTAAATTTTGCTTTTCTTCCATGAGTAGGTAGCAATTCAAATCAATAGGCAACTCCTGAGCCCATTTCATTGTTTCTCAATTTTCTTTTACATATTTATAGTTCAACAATGGGATTTCTTATTCCTTTTGCATATTTGTGCCACATATTTATATATCAAATAATTTATATACTTAAATTAAAAAGACGATCATCAACAGCCAGCTTTGACAGCTGACAAATTTCCCACGAGAAACTCAAGTGAGCTGTCAGTGCACAAGCTAATTATGCTGAGAAAATTACTGTGCACAAGAGAATAAACCAAACCTTACTTTGTGAAATGACTCCCTTAGCTATGCCTCTCTGATCACTTTAGCTTACCACTTTCTATGAAGTATTTGAAATGATGTTTAATTTTTATAAGCTCTATTCCTATATATCCTAAGAGAAAACTATGTTTACTTTCTTCTGTGCAGTCACAATCACAAACCTGTGCTGGCTGAGCATATGAACTATACAAAAAAATCGCTCATAATTATTAGTCATATATATTTAGTGTAAGTGGGAATTACATGAAGATCATTAACATTTCTTATGCTTATAACTGCCTTTGAAAATTTACCTTCTTGTAACTGCATTGAACATGTTTATAATGGAAGTAATATTATTGTCAGTAACTAAGGGTTGTTTCAAGTGAGAGATACTCCATACCAAACATTTAACTCATTGACAAATACATTTACAATTCATTTTATCTGCTGCAAATTCCTCATATGCTCTAACTTTTGTGTTCATTGCATTAAGTTTGTAAATCAAAGAGTAATGGTACAGAAGTGAAACCTATATTTTATTTAAAATGTGACACAAGTTAAAAAGATAAACCTAGAGTGTCTATAGCAGAGGCCAAAGAGAAGTTCAACAGATGCTAATTTAGTTGGTCAGAGTCATTGACAGCTTCTAGTTAAAACTTGCAGCAAGGCTGTCAGCCTGGAAGTGAGGTAGGTAATACACAGAGGATTTGATTGTGGTCTTGTTTTTGACTTTCAGACATTTTACAACACAAGCCAGGAACCTGCCTTATTTGGAAGGGTTGTAAATTTCAAGCAGGAGGAAGCATTGTTTGTTGTGACAAAACAGAGGAAGGCTAGAATGTTAGGCTATTCTGGTGGAGGCTTGGGTTCCTCCCATAGGACAAACTTTAGATATATTTTGGGGTTGATGGGCTACTGTGAAACTAACAGATGGTAAAAGGGTCTCAGAGGACTATTCTAGGTGTGGACACTCACATATAAATGAATGAATTTTTTTATACACTATGATGGTTTTAGTGATAAATGGTCTCTGATGGTTTCAGGCATTTGAAAACTTGGTCCTCAGCTGAGTAAGTTGATTGGGGAGGTTTAGGAAGTGGAGCCAGGAGAGGAAGCAAGCACTATCCACAGGGTTTGAGAGTTTATGGTGTCATCCTAGTTCCTATCTCTGCTTGGGTCAAGACCATGATAGACGAAACAACAGAGCTAGTTGACCTGAGCTACAGCTACATAGACTATGGACTGACAGCTGGGAAAATTGCATGGGAACAAACTAGGCCCATGAATATGTGTGACAGTTGTGTGACATGAAAAATTAATTTTGGGGGAGGTGCACTAGCAGTGGCATCAGGACCTACCCCAGGGGCATGAAGTGGCTTTTGGAGCCCACTCCTTATGATGGGATTCCATGCTCAAACTTGATAAAAGGGTGCAAGGGCTTTGTCCTTCCTCAACTTGATATGCCACTTCCTTGATTCCCCCAAGGAAGGCCTTATCCCTTCAGAGGAGTGGGTGGGGGGGGATAGGGAGGGAGGTGGGAGAAGGGGAGAGAGGGGGAACTGGATTGGTATGTAAAGTGAAAAATAATTTTTTTTTAAATAAAGGAGTGAGTTCTAAGCTTGGCTCTCCACCCATCATTTCTGCAGCTTGCTGCCATGCTGCTCCCCTCATGGATTCTAACCCTGTAGAAACCCAAGTCTAAATAACCCATTTTTTCCATAAATTACTTGTTATGGTGTTTAATCCCAGCAACAAAAAAGTGAACAACACTGTCTCACAGAATGAAACTATTTTATTTTTATTAAATGGAAAAGATCTTTCAAAATTACCTCATGTGGAGGGAAAGCTGCTATGTAGGAACCATTATTTATAAGCTTGCGAATACCTAAGGAGAACAACAACAACAAAAAAAAAATCTGAGTCAATTTCAACGAAGGCTTTTCCTGAAATCATATGTAAAAGCGCAATGAACACAGAATTATTTTAAGACAGTGATGAATCAAATGATTTCCATATCCAGGTCAACTACAGGGACAGTATTTCTGAGCACGACATTGGTACTCAGATAGGTCTGTCCTTAACGCTATATGCAAGATATGGTATTGTTTTTGTCTAGCACTCTTTGAATATAACAATGTTTACTCAAATTAGAACTTTCTGCTCCCAGCATTTGACAGGAAAGATGGTGGCTTTGAGAAACTTTTATTTTGCTAAACTGAAAAACATAAAACACTCAGATTTGTCATCTCAGTGAAGATATTACATGGTTTTCATTTGAGAATGAACAATGAGAAAAACTTTCTGGAGATGTTTAGTTGTAATGTTATTACATTATTAACATTAATGAAATATTTGTAAACCTGAAAGATGGAATCCTTTGTGCAAACACAATTACATAAGGTGCTCATTAAGTAATTGAAATTTAATGAGTGCATATATTAGACTGTTCTACAGGAATTTGCAATGCCATTTTCATGTGATACACAATGGCTTGAGAAAATTGTTTTTAAAAAGCAAAAAATGCATATCTATATTTTGAAATAATGCATTTTTTACCATTTTTCGATAAATTCATCACTGTGGCTAAGAATACTTTTTGCTTTATTTTAGCTCTCCTGTTTTTAGCATATTTTCCACCAAGGGCATGATACCTTCATAGTCATTTAAAATGTCTTTTAAATATACAAATACAATTTCCTATCACATAGAAAAATTTCAGCTCATATTCTGGATATTTTATTTTTGTTTCATTATTATTATTATTTAGTTTTCTAATTTTATATATCAATCCCAGTTCCCTCTCCTTCCTTCCTTCCTTCCCTCCTTCCCTCCTTTCTCCCACTCTTCATGCCCCCACAAACCACCCTTCCATTCCATCCACCCCTACTCCATAGGGAGGGTGATGCCTTTCAGGAGGGGTCAACAAAATCTGTCAAGTCATTTGGAGTAGGGACTAGGCCCTCCCTCCTGCCTCTAGGTTAAGGGAGTATCTCTCCATGGGTATCTAAATATTCTCATTGTTTTGGGTGAAGTTTTAGTGTCTAAGGTAATTATTCGATTGCTCAGTCACAAATGAATTGTTAGTCAGAAATAAATTTGGCCTGATGATTCTTCTTGCCATAGTAAATATCAAACACAACTCTTTTTTTTTTTTTTAATCAGTGTTGTTTTCCATCCTAGCACAATCAGGAAAGATTGTGATAGATACCATGGGCTGTCAATTTTTAAATTCAAACAATTTAAAGCATTTGGCTAACACTTATTTCTTCATTGCTGCAATTTAGACTCACAATTAAAAGGTCAATTTATATGTTAGTTTTGTTTTCAATTTTGTGTGAGGTTTGCAATTTTATTTATCTCATTCTGGTTGCTAATATCTCAATTTTCTTTTGTATTTCATATGTACCAAACTGTTAACCACATCAAATGCTATAAAATTTCAAAATTTAATATGTTAAAATAAGTGACCACTTAATATTCCAGAAATAATCTCATTAGGTTATTTACATATTCTTCTATATTTTCATTTATTTTTATATCTGTCTATTAATAAAATGGAATCACACTAGCCCAATAATTTTGTAATTTCCTTTTCTTAGTGAATCATGAAGAGCTTCCAAAACTAGTTATAGCTAGGAACTAATATTAATCTCAGAATATAAACTCTGTGTCATAAACTATTTACATATAGTACACAAGAAATAAAATTATGGGTATATATTTACAGATAGAGGGTCTGGAAATTATATTGATAAAGAGAAAATAAATAGGTTTTAATGGGTGGTTGTAACACATTTGGTACTTTTAATTTTTTTATTATAATGCCATGCTGATCTCTTTCTACACATATTTTCATTAAAAAAAATTTGTAGTTTAGGATACATTTTTTTCTTGAGTGTTTGTATTCTTCACATTTCGATACAGTGGCCCAAATGCCCTCAAAAATACTTTTATGAAAAGTAGCAACACAAAATATTCATAGAAATTGTGTATAATGTGTTAAGTAATTCATTAGCAACTGAAAGTAAAAACCTTCATTTCTTATGAAACTCTAACTCTATATATAGCTTTTTTATATTTTTTAAGTATGTCTGTGAAATGATGTTCTTACCCACTTTTGATATTCCATTTTCATATTTGGTGCGTTCCAGCATGTGATAAACTATTCTGCTTCGAGTAGCATTGCTGAAGAAGGTGTCCTTATTGTTTATTATGAAGCTGTTAAGATGAAGGGATTTGCTTTAATATATTCAGAGCAGATCACAAAAATCTAGTCAGAATTATAAGTCCCTGGGTAACCACCCATCTGTCTCTATAATTAAAGACAATGCATGTAAAATATTCTAGGATGAGAGAGAAGTAAGTCCTCCTCTTTGACAAAAATAAACTGACAGTTAAAAATAAGTACTTATAGAAAATGCAGAGACGATCAAATGTTCTTTTCAGCATCTTCATTCAGCTTGTAAAGAATCCTCAGTATTCTCTTAGGTCTTGTTTATCATAGAGTAAGAAGAAATTAACCATTTGCTGGCTGGTGTTTGTACTTACACCTCAAACAATGTGCTCCAGATAGACTTCATTAAAAATTGAAATTATCTCCCATGCAACACATTCCATTCTATCTTACCCAGCTTTCAGAGTTTAGTGATGTCCTATAATTTTGTTTTTTCTTCTATATCCTTGATACCCTAAAATGCTCCTTTGTGGAAAGAATAGCAAGGAGTCCTTTGATGTGGATGATATGGAAAGCAAAGGGGGCCTCACAAGGAAATGATGAATCTGTTTAAATGTTTTCTTTCTAAATCTAAATCTTTCTAAGTCTTCAAGCAGTGGAATTAACTGGATCTTACTGGACTGGTGATACTTCCTGCTTCTATGCACTTTATCTCTGTGAATAACGAACCATAATTCTGTCGGACATTTCATCCGGGGTATTAATTATTCTATCCCTTACTTCCTCCTCATCCTTCTCACATATCCAAAGAGTTACCAAGCTAAGTAACTTTCCTGTTGAACCACTGCCTCCATGGCACTGCTACCCTTTTCCTGTGTGTCCTTGCTCCTGGTCTAGACTGTGAGACTATTGTCTTCTTAACATGTTTTACCCAGCCTTGTTTATTTCAATCAGTACAGCAAGTAGTTCTTAGGCAGGTAGTATTAGTTTTGCAGGAGGTTGTATTATGGGGGAATTAAGCAGGTGACATAATCAACAAGTGAATAAATAAATAAATCCCGACTGGTTTCTGTGGTGAACATGTAATAGTGTAACAATGTAGTGAGTGACCGGGGGAAGGGACAATAGCAAGAATTTTATGATGATTTTTCCTTAGATACTTAATAGAGGCAAACTGGTGGGAAGAAAAATACCCTGCAAAGCTCAGGGCCAGGATAGCCCAGATGAAGTGAAAAGTGGTAAAGATTCAGCTTGAGTTTCACTAGACCTGCTGAGTGAGTTTTGTGAGGTTGCACTGTTAATGGTAGGATGCCTGAAGGAGGCAGAGTGAGAGGGGTCCACAGGCACCACAGCAGGGCAGCCTACACTAAAAATAATTAAAACTTGAATTGTATGAGTACAAATGGGATGCTAGTTGGGAGGTATAAACCAGATGTTTCATGGTATCAGTGTTCTTCAAAGACTGAGCTGGGTCCTCGAGTTTTCAAAGGACGAGAAGAACATTTTGAGAAGTAGAAACTCTAACTGATTTTTGGCTGTGGTATAGATTGGTTCTATAATTCTTTCAACTACTATATCTCAGAATAAATTTCATCCAGACATCTAGAATGCCATCTGTCCACAGGCTTGGTCCTATTCTAAATTGCATATTTTACTACAATATTTTGTAAATATTCTATATTTCTCTATCTCCATGTTTGCCTTATTTTATTTAGCTTTAGAATTCCATTCTTGCCTATGGTATTCGACTAGGAGGATCATGAAGCAGAACATATGCCATAACGAACCTTATAATTCAATTAATGCCCTTCAGTCACTCAATAAATTCCAGTAGAGTGAAAGCATGGACAAATAAATAGATATGAAAGAAGTAAGAAGAAACAAATAGGTTTGACACAGAGGGAAAGAGAAAGCCAAGAAAGTTAGAGTGACATAGCCTTCTCTAATGAAATTCTCAATATTAAACAAAACCACTTAAATAGTAAATGTATTTTAAAGTAAAATTATAGTTCCAATAATTCATTAACTAATATTAGTGTTAGGAACAATCCTATTATTATTACCATTATTATTTTAAATGACTTATCTTCTATCATATAATTTTTAAAAGAATATTTTACAGTGCATATGTTTTCTTGCATGCATGTATCTATACCACACATGTGCCTGGTACCTGAAGAAGCCAGTGGTGTTGTTGAATCCTTTGTAACTGGAGTCACAGGCAGTTCTAAGCCACCATGTGTGCGCTGTGGATCACCTGTAACTGGAGTTACAGGTGTGAGCCTCCACATGAGTGCCAGAAACTCCTCTATGAGTGTACCAGTGTTTGAATGTCTGAGCCATCTCTGCAGCCCACATAGTTATTACTTCAAAGGAATATCTAGGTTACCAGCCTATATATTAGCATTTAATTATTACTTGACTATCTCTGAATCATGAAATTAATATAGAAGTAAATGCTCATATAGTGTTGTTCCTAAGTTAAATATAAACTCTAATACACTGATACATTCTTGACCTAGTTGGTGACCAATGGGAATATCCTCAGTTATTTTTCTTCTGTAACCCAACTGGGGGTAAGGGAAATTACAATGCCAGGACACAAGGAAGAAGAGATGAGCACTCACTGGTGAATCCGTGCTCTGCTGAAAGGGCCGGTGTAGCAGTCCGACTCCTCCAACTCTGGGAACGCCGACTTGTCTAGAACCATTGGGTTTTGGGACACCCACTTTTTGATTCTTTTGAAATAGTTTTGCACCCTAGAACAAAGTTAAATTCCAGAACTAGATACGGTTATTTTCAAGAGCCATGATAGAGGATAGTTTCCTGTGACAGTTTTTTTAAGTATTAGCGAAAAAAGATTCCAGACACTCCCCCCTCTCTTTCCTATGTCTCTTTCTCACTCTTCCCCCCCCCTCTCTCTCTCTCTCTCACACACACACACACGTACACACATACACCTATACCTACATCACACACATACACATTATCCACACATATGTACTCAAATATTCACACATACACTTTTCTATTTTCTTACGGAATAAATAGTAAAAAAAAGTCCTGATTTATTTAGACATGTCAGAGAAATAATATCTCCATAGAAAATACCTTGCATGAAGATGGCTTAAGGAAGGAACATTTTAAAAGGCAGCACAATATATTTTTACATAATGTATAGGCAAATGTAAATTACTCTCTGGTTCTTTAAAAAAGTGTGAAAAATTTCATGTAAATGAATAGTATATTTGTATTTTAATTGGAATAATTCCCATCATTTTCCTTTACAAACTTAAAAAAAAATAAAGCCAACAAAAGACTGACCTTCAGCATTGATTCTGAAAATCTAAATTCTGTTACTATAACAACAGCTGTTTTCATTTAAAAACACTATGCAGTTAATGTCTCCACAGTGCTCATGGTATGCTGCTGAAATACAGAAGTCAAAATAGCAGGACAGAATATCTCTAGATGCAAATGCAGTGTGTCTTAATGTGGATTTGCTAGGTTTTTGGACTTAAGAAAAAAAAATTAAGAAAGCAATGGGCAGATATCAAATACTGTATCTTAAGAATTAGTTCATACAAGTTTATTATTACTATGAAATTACCATGAGGAATTTTAAATAGGAATTAAGTCCTGTTGAAAAGCTTAGTATATGAAAATCTTGATTATTTCTTGCCAAGTAAGATCAGTGGGATGAAGGCCATTTTAGTTTTGGAGGAACTAATTTTTTTTAAATCTAAACTAACAAGCACATTTTGAGGTGTTCAGTTCTTTGATTTCATTATAAACAAAGCCCCTGAATTAATAGAATATCACTGCATTCATGGGATACAATGCTTTGTTGATGTTGCACAGGGTTGTTTTTGCCAATTAATTTATTGTTTTGTAATGGATATAAAAACAGCTATCAATATGATGTTTCGTTGTTGAGCATTCCTTAAGTGGAAATTAATTTCTTCTATTTAAGTAGAGTTAAAGTTGTTTAGACAGAAGTGTTTCTCTGTCTCCAAGCTGGAGTCTTTTTCCATAGCCGCTATGAGCACAGAGGATGATAGACAAATATTTAAAGTGAACCTCCTGAAAAGAAATTTTCATACATGTATAATGAAAGCAGGTTAGAGTGATACAGGAAAAGTAGTCCTGCCATGCAAAAGATGCCAGATGTCCTGGAAACACCTTCTGGAAGCTAGTGTCTACACAATTGTCAGTCAGGGAGACTGAATTCATAGTCTAGTGGGTTATAATTTACCTAGTGAATCCAATTTTATAATCATTTTAAAATTTCTTAAGATGATAACTTAAAGTTTAAGTGTCCCTCCCATACCATTACATCTTGGGGGCACTCCTAGAGTGGCCATTGAAAATAATAATATAGAAACTATTTTAGTTCAGGGCACTCAAAACTTAAGTCCAAATGGATCAAAGACCTCAACATAAACCCAGCCATATAGAACCTCTTAGAAGAGAATTGGGAGGTACCCTTGAACAAATTGGTACAGGAGACTGCTTCCTGAACATACTGACTACACTGACATAGACAATTAATAAATGGAACTTCCTAAAAGTGAGAAGATTTTGTAAGGCAAAGGACAGATTCAACAAAACAGCAGCCCACAGAATGGGGAAAGTACGTCACCAACCCCACATCTGACAGAGGGCAGATCTCCAAAATATACAAAGGACTCAAGAAGCTAGTTACCAAAACACCAAATAACCCCATTAAAAGTGGGGTACAGAACTGAAGAGAATTCTCAATGGAGGAATATAAAATGGCTGAAAAAACTTTAAAAGTGCTCAACATCCTTAGCCATTAGAGAAATGCAAATCAAAACAACTCTGAGATACTATCTTACTTCTGTCAGAATGTCTAAAATAAAAAGCACCAAAGACAGTTTATGCTGGAGAGGATGCAGAGAAAGGGGTACACTCATTCAGTGTTAGTGGGAGTGCAAACGTGTGCAGGCACCTTGGAAAACAGTATGGTGGTTCCTCTGGAAAATGGAAATTAGTCAACTTCAAGATTCAGTAATTCCATTCTTAGGAATATACCCGAAAGATGCACATTCATATAAGAAGGACATCTGTTCAACTATGTTCATAGCAGCATTATTTGTAATAGTCAGAACCTGGAAGTAACCTAAATGCCCTTCAACTGAAGAATGGATGGAGAAAATGTGGTACATTTGCAAAGTGGAGTACTACTCTGATGGGAGATGTCATTCTATAAATATGTTTCTCATACTGGTTAATGAATAAAGCACTGTTGGCCAATAGGAAAGCAAGACAGGTGGGACTAGGAGGAAAGAGGAAGTTGTAAAGAGGAGCCAACATGGAGAAACTTGGGAGAGCACAATGACAGCCCATTCCCCGGTAAGATGAAACCAGGTGGAAATACTTAGATTAACAGAAATGGGTTAATAATTAAGACAGGGCTAGCAGATAAGAAACTAGTACCTGGCCAACAGCATTATATCAAATACAGCATCTCTATGCATTATTTGGGGCTGGTGTGGCAGCAGGACAAGACCTACTCCTTACACTACTCAGTAGAAAAACACAATGAAATCCTGAAACTTGCAGGGAAAAGAATGGAATTAGAAGAAACCATCCTGAGTGAGATAACCCAGTCACAAAAAGACAAACAGTATATACTCAAAGCAAAGGACTATCAGCCTACATTTATCACCATCAGAAAAGCTAGGAAACAAGGAGGACAGTAAAAGAGACATACATGGTCCCTCAGAGAAGGAGAAAGGGACACATCTCTTGAGCAAATTGAGAGCATGGAGGGAGGGGAGAGGGAGTTAGGAGAAAGAGAAGGGAGAAGAGGAGGGGGGAGGTGGGCATGAAGGAACAGGAAGATTGAGACAGGAAAAGAATAGAGGAGAACAAGAAAAGAGATACAATAATAGAGGCAAATTTAAGGAGAAATCTGGCACTAGGGAAATGTCCAGAGATCTACAAGGATTAACGCAACTAACAATCTAAACAATAGTGCAGAGACTACCTTTAATGCCTTTCAACAATAATAAGATTGATGACTACCTTATATGCCATCCCCGAGCCTTCATCTAGTAGCTGATAGAAGCAGAAGCAGACACCCACAGCTAAACACTGAGCCGAACTCCTGGAATTCTGTTGCAAAGAGGGAGGAGTGATGGGCAAACCCACAGAATCAGCTCACCTGAACAAGGGGGAGCTCATGCACCCCAGTCTGATATCTGGACAATTGGTATAGGACTGACCCAGACACCCTGAATGTGGGTGTTAGTTAGGAGGACTGGGCATTCTATGGGGCCTCTAGTAATGGATGAGTATTTATCCCTAGTATACAATGGACTTTGGGAGCCCATCCCACATAGAGAGATACTTTCTCAGCCTAGACACATGGGGTAGGACCTAGGCCCTGCTCCAACTTGTATGACAGTCTATGAAGATTCCCCATAGAAGGCTTCACCCTCCCTGGGGAGAAGAAAGGGAATGGGCTAGGGTTTCGGGGTTCTAAGGGAGGATGGGAGGGTGAGGGAACTGGGAGTGACGTGTAAAACAACCTTGTTTCAAATTTAAATGAAAAAAGCAAAAAATAACTATTTATTTTGTGACAAGCCATATTAAAAATTGTTTCTGTGGTCCTATCACAGGGAGTGTCTGTGTGGCTATTCATGACCCATGTTGTCATCAAAAGTCACAATGATGCACAGTGTCTGCGCTGCCACTGGTAGCCATATAGCTGTTCCAAAGCCATGCCTCCACTGGAGCCATGCTGAGGTGGATAGTGATGCCCTCAGGGGGGATGATGTCATCCAGGCCTGAGTTGCTGCTGAGGGCCATGTCTGGGTCTGTGACTCTTTAGCCAGAGTCTGAGTCAATGTCTGTGGCTACAGTTATAACTGAGGGCCATGTGGTTGCCTGGGGTTTGATTAGCAGCCTGGGACCATGTTGTTGTGCAAGGGTCATGATGCATCTGGAGCCATACATACCTAAGTGGCATATACTACTATCTAGTGCCATCGTGATGTCCAGACAAGAGCTGAGGCTGGTGGCCATGTCTGGATATGTGGCTGTACTTAAACCATTATCTGAGTTGATGTCTGTGTCTCCTGTTGCCACAAGGACCATGCATATTTCCAGGGTCTAGGCTGCCACCAGTAGACGTGTTGGTGTCCAAGGGCCATGCTGCTATTGGGGCCATACAAATCTGGATGGCCTGCACTGCTGCCTGGGGTCATGGTGGCATCAAAGCCCAAGCTGCTGCCTAGGGTTATGTCAGGATCCGTGGTCTTACTGCAGCCAAGGTCTGTGTTGAAATCCATGACTTATGCTGCCACCAGATGCCAGGTAAAGACCTGGGGTCTGGGCTCAACTTGTGGTCTTTCTGGAGTCTGGGGACCCTGCTTTAGTCAGGGCCATGCAGAACTGAGTGCCTGTGTTCCCACCTGGGGCCATGGTATCATCAAGGCTTCGGCTGCTGCTGAAGTCACATGTCTGAATCTGTAGTCTTATAGCAGCCAAATTGTGTATGATGTACATGGCTCATGCTGACACATGGGTCATTCAGATTCTAGGCTCTTGCCCTGCACCTGGGGCTGTGTTGGTGTGTGAGAGCCACACTGCTGCTAGGGCTATGCCAACCTTGATGGCTTGCACCATCACTTGGAGACAATGATGATGTCTAGACACGGGCTGCTGCCAAGAACCCTGTCTGGTTCCATGGTTTTAAAGCAGCACATGTCTGCACTGAAGTTCATAGCCCAGTTTGCCAGCTAGGGCCATGTGTATACCCAGAGTCAGGTCAATTACCTGAATCCATGTTGGTTGAGGGCATGCTACAGCCAGGGTCATGCAGGTTTGAGTGGCTGAATCTGTTACTAGACCCACTGGTGAATTCCGTGTCAGAGCTGTAGCTGAAGGCCATGTCTGGGTCCATGTGCCTACTGCAGTCAGGGTCTATGTTGATGTTTGAGGTTCCTGTTACCATAGATGGCCATGTGGATGCCCAAGATGTGGGGCCAATTAGTGTCTGAGGGCCATGTTGCCGCTGGGCTATGCAGATCTGAGTTGCCTGCATTGACACCTGGGGCAAAGGTGACATCCAGACCTGGCTACTGCTGAGGGATATGTCCTACCCTGCAGCCAGGGTCTTTGTTGAAGTTCCAGGCCCATGTTGCCACCAAAGGTTACATGAAAACTTGGGGTCCAGGTCACAACCTGTGGCCTTTTTGGTGTCCGGGTCCATGCTGCCACCGTTGCTTATCTGAATGGTCTGCGCTTCTACCTAGAGTCGGGATATTGTTTAGGTGATAACTGCTGCCATGAGCCATGTCTGGGTCCAAGATCTTGTGGCACTTGGGGTCTATGTTGATGTCTGTGTCTCATGTTACCACTGGGAGCCATAGGACCTATTCATAGTGATATCAGAGGGCCATGCTGAGTCTGTACTGCTCTTCACTGACTTTGACATAGCTGACTTTGTCCCTTGATGGACATTTCAGCAAGAGAGCTGGACACTCAGACTCTGGAGAGATGGTCCCACCTCACATCAGAGAGACTCTGATGTCATGGGCTTGGGGAAGCTAGCTTCTTCTCTTGCCTGGGAGGGGGCTTGTTTTGCTTTTGGTTTTGTCTGAATGCTTGTTTATTTTGTTTTGGATTGGTCTGATTATTTTAAATGTTCTTTTAAGGGGGATACTACAGAGGTCAGGGGATGATATGTGCGGACCAGGAGGTGAATGGAATTAGGTTGTATGATGTGAAGTTCCCATAGATTCAATAAAGAAATTATGTTAAATTAAAATCTTTTTTCAAGGGAGAAGGAGAAGATAGGAGCAGGGAGGAAAACAAGAGGGATCAGGAAGACTGGGTCAGGGAAGGAATGGAAGAGAGCAAGAGAAAGCCTTGATAGTGGGAGCCAATATAGATTTAAAGAGATATTTAGCACTGGGGAAATGTTCAGAGATTCACAAAGATGACCTCAACTAAGAATCTAGGCAATGATGGAGTGGCAGATTTTGATGCCTTTCTCTTATGAGACTGATGACTACCTTAATTGCCATCCTAGAGCCTTCATCCAGTAGCCGATGGAAGCAGAAATATTAATTCACAGCTGAGCACTGAGCCATACTCCTGGAATCCAGTTACAGAGAGTAATCCAGTTACAGAGAGTCAAGACTGAGCTGGAGAAACCTACAGAAGCATCTGATCTGACCTACTGAGAGCACAAGAACCCCAGTGGTAAAGCTGGGGAACCAACATTGGTCTGAGCCTAGCCCTCTGAATGTGGGTGCCAGTTAGGAAGCCTGGGCAGTCTATGAGACCTCTAACAGTGCACAAATGAACTTTGGAAGCCCATTCCCTGTGGAGGGATACTATTTCAGCCCAGATACACAGAGGAGGGCCTAGGCCCTCCCCCAAATGATGTGACAGACTTTGATGATCTCCCATGGAGGGCCTCACTTTCCTTGAAGACATGTGGAGTGTGTATTGGGAGGTTGGTGGGAAGGAGAGGGAATAAAGGGATTGATATGTAAGATGGTTGTTTATAAATAAAAAAAATTTCAAGAAATCAACATAATTTTCTTCCTGAAATTTATAACTGAAGACATGGGTAATGATGACAAATTGGTAATAAAATTGTGATTCATTCACTAACCTGCTCATTGATTTGTTCTTCTGGTCAGTGTAGTAACATTTTTTCCTGAAAAAAAATTATAGTCATCTGAATCAAATACATTTAATCAGAAAGTGACTGTATTCAACCATAACGTGTATCAATACTCCATTTTCAAATACTTAGGAGAACAAGACAATTGAAAGTAAGCCATTATATTATAACATGAAGAGCAATAAATGTATATGCCTTTAATTTCAGAAATATGATGATAATTTAACAAAAGTATATAAGAAATATAACAAAATAACTGTAAAATGCATAGGTTATATTTTGATACCTTGTTTTTAATTATTTGAAAATCTGTTGTGTAACTCAGTATTTATTAACTGGATTATTAGTTTATATGCTACATAAAGAAATCAATCCAATCATCTACCTATCCATCTGTCATTTAAACTCATGTGTAATTGTCCTATTTGGTTCTCTGTTATCATGATAAAAACACTGAGCAAATAGTAACCTGGGGAGAAAGGGTTCATTTAATCTTGTACTTCTATGAACTATTTCATCACTGAGGGAAATTGGGTCAAGAACTCAGGGCAGGAACCCACAGGCAAGAATTAAAACAGAGGAGAATGGTAAACACTGCTTAGTGGCTTGCTTCCTCCAGCTTGCTCCTATTGCTTTCTTATACAAATCTGTAGCACCTGCCCAGTTATGACACTGCCTACATTGGGCTTGGTCCCTCACACATTAGTCATTAATCAAGAAAATAATCCACAAAAATGCCCACAGGCTGATCTGGTAGATTTTCAATGGATAATTATGAATGCAGAGGTCATGGTATTAGTGTTCAGGCCTGACATTTACAACCCTCTATCTAGGGCTCAGGGAACATCATGGAAGTGGAGTCATGAACAATGCTAAGAGTCAGATGATGGGGGGGGGAAGGCTATTAAATGCTATCTTCTGGGTCTGGGGCAGTTATTGCAATCGTGAATGTAGCTATGGTTGCATGAACTAAGTCTTCATAAGACTAAATCTGTCAACATTTACTCATAGATATGGAAAGATTGATGGGGCCCTACCCATCCCTAGGGAATTTTTGGCTATTGATTAATGCTGGAAAAGTAGCAGTTTTTGTCTTCAGTTATACACCCCTTGATGAGATTACCAGTGGATAGTTCCAGACCCATGGCCATGAATGTTGGAAAGAGATTTGTAAAAAAAAAAAAAAAAAAAAAAGAAGTGTAACACACTTGGTTTCAGAGATGCCAACTGTATATCTTCTCATTGGAGCTCAGGAATCTCATACTTTGAGCTTTTCAAAATGCCCTTTTATCTTTATCATTAAAACACACCTCAGAGGCTCAGTGAACACTGTGTTGGTATAAATTATAATTAATCATCAGTTATGAGGGAGGTATGAATGTTCAAGAAGCTCTCTGAGATGCCATATTTAATTTTAGTAACAGGTTGTGACGGTCTATCTTGCTTGTCACCTTGACAGGATCAGGAATCAATTAAGAGACAAACTCTTCTGCACTCCTGTGATGGAATTTCTTTACCAGGTTTTTAACATGGTTTGCCCCACCATAGATGTGAGTGGCCCTTTGCCTGGCAGCACAAACAAACGGAGATAAAAGAATGAAGCTTTGTTTTGTCTTCACCTCCTTGCTGGCAAGTTCATCAGTGCTGTTACTGCTGCTGCTGCTACTCTCACCATACACAGACATCAGAACCCTTCAAGCTGTGGATGTGGAATGAATACCAGTGGTTCTGCATGAATCTGGCATGCCTAAAGCACCAGATTGGGACTGCTGAGACACCCTGCCCTGTGAGCCCAGGTTCCCATCCTCTTCAGTGTGTGACAATTGTTGTTGGACCGCACAGACTGTATCATGGAAGCAAATCTAGAAAATATCCTTTACATATATTCATGACTGACTGTGTTTCTCCCAGAGTAAAACACAGGCCTTAGCCTTTGGATAGATTTTAAAATGTTCTTGCCATATTCCAACACTAAATTCAGATATAAAATTTCAAGCTTGCTTTGTCTATACTAAATTTGCATTTTTAAATATCTTTATTTTTGTCAAACATAGGCAAAAGTTTAAAAGGCATGCATATATTTGCAGTGATTTGAAATTTGCAGGCCCTGTTTCTCCTTTTTTTTTTTAATAAAGCACTAAATGTTTACTTATGTATACATTGCTATGTATGTAAGCATGTGGATGCTATGACACTCATATGGAGGTTAGAGGGATGTTCTTTCTTTCCACTAGAGGTCAGACTCAGATTCTCAGGTTCAGCATCCAGTACCTTTATCCCCTGAGCCATCTTGCTGACCCACATGTTAGGTTTTCTTTGTGGAATGTAATAGGTTTCAAAAGTAATATTTTCATTGATAATTTAGAATGAATAATTCATTCAATAATAAAAATCTTGTTTTTTAAAATGTTATGCAATTTTGCTAATTAAGATAACGATGATGATTTTACACAGTAGTCAGTTTCTGTCCTAAAGGAATTAGTTCCAATAATTTCTTAATATGTAGTACTGCATAGATATACAAAGTTATGAAAAATGGCATAGTATTTATATCTAACTTCAGACATCCTTATGTACATATAAAACCATTTCTAGATAACTTAAATACCTAAAATAATGGGGTTTTATGTAAATAATGTTTAGTTGCTTATTTCTGCACAATGACTGAGGTTGCAACTTTTGAGGCTTGAGATATTTCAGATGTCTTGAAGACATTTGCATTGGCATCCCTTCTTTATCTTGAATGATCTTGAGGCTTGTTCCATGGAATCTTCACAATTTTTTTTTAATTGACCTCAGTGTTCACTTACACTTACTAAGGCACTTTTACTTGCAATTTCATTTTCTCAGAACCTTTTACTCCTTTGTAGCATATAATGGGATCTATTGAACTCCACATTGATGCAAATACTCTTACTGTCTATTGAGTTAACACTCAGCGTAAAATATGTACACTATAAAAATTACAGTGGGACATGATGGAGGAGTTGGTACATTCTACATTGAATACCAGACATACTAGTTAGGCCAACACATTAATTTTCTCAAAAAAGGACTGAAAATTCTTGAAAGAAGGTGATCTATTTTTATTGCCTATTGATTGATATTGAGGCAAGAGCACAGAAACTGTTCTGGATGACCTGGTCTGAAAAACAATTCTTGACAACCATTATCAGTGTTATATTACTCTCACATGAAATAAGAATGAGGATTGATCTTTGGAGTTGCTTAAAGTTGAAATCTAAAAATAATTGTTAACATCTCCATGCAAGTCTGCATTGAAATGATATTACATGTTCAGGGAATCAGAAAACTTACCACATTAGTAAAACTATTTAGGTGAAAATTGCCTAATATAGCCTAAAATTTAAAAGGGAAATAATCTTCTCTGAATAAAGAACCACATTTATTGATGTTAGGTATTACAAAAGATGGTGCCATCCTAATAATATCGAGAGAAAATGAAATAATATCTAAAAGTACCTGAAAGGCACCCTGATGTTCAATCTCTCTGCATACTTGCACAGTGTGTCCCATGGAATATGAATTTTGATAAACATGATATCAGGGTTTGCAACAGCTGGCTGAAAAGGAATAATAGAGAAGTACCATTATTTACCATCAGAACTGATGACATTCTGCCATAACATTTCTTTCAAAGAAAGAAGCATTCTTTCCGTGCTTATGCAAGGGTCATTCTTACTTACATAAAGGAAAATTATATTCTCAAAAACTCTTGCTAAAAAGTATTTAAAATATTAGCTGCCATTAAGAAATGTAATGTGTATACTTTTACATAAACATCCTAAATACAAAAGTGTCCATAAGTAGTTTGTAGGGAAATATCTTCAGTTGGTTAGAAACCCCGGTGGGCTTCCATAAAGAAAGCTCTTCATTACAAACGTGGCCTGTGGTAACACAAAGTCAGAATACTCACACAGAACATGATGACTCCCCTGGAAAGAAACTTGTGAGGCATGACTAGGCATTGTGTTTATCTCTGCCTATATAAAAGAACCTTATTGCTTACACTTCTCGTCATCAAATCAACAATAAGTTTCTCTTTTCACTCCCCTCTACATATGCTCCCAGTCATAGTTGCTTATCAAGTACAAGGATTGGTAAGCCCTAGCTCAGTTACTGTAGGAAATAGACATTGCTGTCATTACTTATTTTTTTTTATGTTGATCACTATTAAAAAGTAGATTTCCCATTCAGAGAAGTTATAAGACAACTAAGAGTCTCAAGTTATTCTTTGTGTCAGATTATTAAGACCCTCATTTTCACTCAGAGAGTGCATAAAACACTAAAAATTATTGAAAGAAGTCTCTAACTAATTAATCTATTAATTCTACTGGCACACTTTTAAAGTAAAGTAACTTTTTGCTGGGTTCAGTGATTTTATTCTGGGGAAACTGAGGTGTTTAAATGATAAGATGCCTTTGGCACAATGGACTGTGAGATTTATAAGCTTAATGAAGGAATAGAATTCAGCAAATTACCACAGGAAAAACAATGAAAGACACTTTCATGCCAGCATAATTTCTGAAGCACCCTTTCTGCTTAAAATGTTTGTTTCTATTTAAAGGTAAAATATTGTGAAAATTATAATCGACCATGCCACAGGTAGACATAGTATGTTAAGTTTTTGTAGATCCTTAAATTTAGTCCAACATTAAATATTTTACCTATGCTTGGGAAAATGTCTATAAATCTTGTTATTTTTTGAGAATTTCATGCATTTATAAAATGTCTAACACTTGTTTCCTCACCAAACTTTTATGGCACCCCTCTCCTCTCAAATTCATGGCCTTTTCTCTTATTTAATTATGATAATTACACACACACACACACACACACACCTGTGAATCTATTAGTGTTGATAACTAATTTTACAAGCACTGCTTATTCATTCAAAAAACTACTTAATTATATTTATAATCCACAGATACCTTGTCATTGATCAAGATAAAAGAGAAGGTTGTAATGATAATATTGCCAGGCTCTTTGTAATGACTCTTCTAGACTTAATGGAAAGGTTTCTATGTAAGTATGACAGGAATAATAAAAACTTTTGCAGCTAGATCTCCCATAGAAATAATGAGAGCACGGTTAGCATGTTCCAGATCTGTATTTGAACCTCAGAACCACTCTGATTCTGATTATTTTGCCTGAGAAATGAAGGGTGTTTGTCTCTGAGTTGAAGGAGGGAATATACAGTGTAACTATATGAAGTGCCTATTCCTGACTGGGTCTGGTTGTCAGATGACAGTATTCATCTCAAATCAGATGGTGTTTAAAACAAAGGTGAATTATAAAATATTCTGTGGTTCATGTCTTGTTTGCTCCTCTGTTTCCTTTGTGATCGACCTTGTATCTTGGTGTTAATACCTTTGACTCTAGGATATGTGGACAATTTACTATTTGTAAACAAAGGCAAAATGAAAAATGAAAAGCAAAAAAAAAAAATCCAAAACAAAACAGAAACAAAAATAAAAAACTACACCAAGGCCTCTAATGTACTGTGTGACTTGAATCAAGATGTCGTCATCCCAACAGCTAAGTATTTTTCTCTGGTATTGTACGTTGAATATAAACTATAAAAATTAAAATATATTCATATAAATGTTAAGTTTGGAGAAGAGATTTACCTTAATTCACAGCCACTATTTAAAAATGGTCCTATCCATAGACAGTCTACCACTGCTGTCTCATTCATACCACTTTCATTACTCACTCATACTTCCTATCTTTGTCCCATGTCACTTTCTTCCCATTCCTTTAGTGGTCTCCCTTCTATTGTGTGCTACAAGAGAAGACATGGCATGTATATCTATGCATTTAATTCTGTGTATTATTCACTGATAACGCACTGAAAGGATGAATGAGGTAACTTTCATTTTATTTACTACTGCCATTATCATTATTTTGTTATTATTAATATGCCCCATTATTTTCAGATATAATCTTACTAGGTAGTGTGAATTTGTTTGGAACTGTTTGTGTATACTCAGCAGAGATTTCTGAGAACTGAGACTCAAAATAATTTAGCCTGGTGAGCTGAATTATTTTGAGTCTACATTTTGCCTAACATACCTGAACAAGAAATATGAAAGCGGGAAGTGCAAAGAGTCTGACTTTCTGTGGTGGGGCATTATGTCAGGATCCAAAATAGCACTGAGAACAGCTTGCCTCTTGCAGGTCCTTAATTTATCGCCATCAAGCTCGTGATATAAAATAATCTAATCATCAAAAATAAGGAGCTGCTTTGGAAGGAGGGGTTTTGCATTGCTGTAACTATCATCACTGAGTAACTCGTCAGGCTAAGTGCACACAGCTAGAATGTGGCTAGAATGTGTCTCATTTCCTTGCCTTAGCTTTCAATGCATACATACTGAAAGATCATTTTAAGCAAGATGAACTGATGCTTTTTATAACTTCTCAACTCAATTTCTCTTTTGTTTTGCCACCACTTGAAAACACAGGACAGCTGGTTTCGTTCTTGGCAGGTACCAGGTGAGGTGATGCTATTGGTGACAGGATGGTGCTGTCAGGGAGAAAGATCACCTTCCATTTTAGAAGCACAAGCTGGCAATCGGGGTCTATTCAGCTCACCTCTACTAAAAGCAAGCTTCTCAGAGGAACAAAACACCCACAACCTTCACACTTCTCATTATTATTTAATTATTCCACCCAAAATTACCAAGGGGAAGAACATTTACTCCCAGGTAAAGAGGGAGCTTAAAAATTATATTTTGCATTACTGGGATACAGAACAAAGAAAAGAATACGTGGTCTCTTAAGGCATTTTCCATGTCTAGGAGTAAGGCAAATGCTGCTATGAATTAGATTCCAAGACACAAATCTCACAGTCAAATTCTGTACACAAAGATGGCCCTCAAATACAGACACAGTCACAAATTCTGTACACAAAGATGGCCCTCAAATACACACTATCTCCTGGTGATGCTTTCCTCTAGAAACTGTTCATATTGTCATGCAATTTAATAACCATCTGAGATTTCTGCTAGAGTCAGGGTTTTGCTCTGAGGAATATCCATTTATAAAACAAAGACAGATTTTCTAACTGCCACATTTTAACTATCATATTCATGCCTTGCACATTTTCACAAAACTGTTTATCCTTCTATCAAGGACAAGCCCTAAATATGTTCAACCCAGTTATTTATCAAATAAAATCGCACCCACCATCCATAACATTCAATAGGAGAAGCTTTGAATGCTAATTAATGTTTTAAATAGTCATAATGCTGAAAAAATTAGGGGTGAGTGCTGGTCACTGAACTAACATCCTTGAACACTCCAAGCATGTAAGGGCTCTACCACTGATCTATTTCTCTAACCTTGAAACACTGGACTTGATATTTCAGAGAGCTATGAGTATTTTCACATCAATGACTCTTGACATTTTATTTAAAAATATACTAAGGTTATATTCTATCATATAAGCCTCTTGCTTAGCAGGAGAATGCAAAAAGCTGTTTGTTTGTTTTAATATTAGTGATGAGGACAGGGCTCTCATAATCTCTATTCTTTACTGTATTTGCCCATTGTAATCTGTGGGACAAGTGAATGTGTATATGACACTCCACAACTATATTATTATGTTATGTGCTTCATTTGATATCTTTAAAAAGAGGGCAGATTATTCTCCATGGGTTATGAGTCCATAAGAGGGATTAATCTCTTCCTGCCAAGACAGACTGCAAATAGCATTAGGAAGCAGGTAAAATACTTCAGTGGAGTTTGCAGAGTAGATTTGTAGCAATGAAGATGCCCTCTAAAGCCTGAAAGTTAGTAAAGGCACCCAGTCCTCAGGAACTGAAGTTGTGTCACAACCTTGAAAGCTTCAGAGAGTTCCAAGGTCCAGGCACAAAACATCCTGGACATACCCTGATTTATGGTGATTTATGTTCTGTAGACAAACTGAGCAAACAACTCAACCCTTTCATATCCAACTTCTCAACTGGAAAATTCTGAGTAAACAAAATGGGTTTTATTTTAAAATGTCAAATTTTTGATAATTTGTTAATCATCGTTAGAAGACTAAAACAAAGAATTTCAAGAAGTCTTGATTATTTTGAATCAATATATATGCTTTATGACATAATACCAGAATGCTTGTTTTAGACAAATATTTCTGTTTATTCATAATCTATTTATCATAACAGATTTATTTATACATGAAACCATAAATAATAAATAAACCCCTAGTAAAATAAATATAAAAACTTTTATCATTACTAAAATTAGGATCATGAGTCCTTTGTGAAAATACCTATAACAGGTAAAATAATTTTTTTGTAAAATTAAATTTAAAATAAAAGTGAGGGGGCTGACAAGATGATCAGTGGGTAAATGTGCTCATGGCCAAGCCTGATGACATGAGTTTCTTCCCTGGGTTCATATATTAGAAAGAGATAAGATATTTCTGCAATTTCCCTTTGAGCTCTTCATGTGTGGAGGTAGATAATTGTGGTGCACACCCCCACACAGAGGCATAACTAAACGTATACATAATAAACAGATAAGAGCAATAAAAATATATAACTTAAGGATATTGTGCTTCCTGGATATTGTATAATCTTTGCCTTTACTCTTTCCTAAAGTCATTTCTTAAATTATTATTTTGGAAACTTTAATAATCATACCATTTTCCTTGTTTCCCTGGTGCCTCTTTTTCTTCTTGTCTCCTTTCTCTGATTTCTTTCTTTCCATTCCCTTCCTCTATGGTTTCATTCCCCTTACTTATAGCCATTAAGACATCCTATCTCAAAAAGAAATAAGTAAAAAGGTGAAAGGAAACAGGGACAGCAATCTCAATGGAGTACCCTCCGCCCCTGGTGTTTTTTTTTTCACCTCCCACACAGGCAATCACTAGGTGAGTGACCTGGGCTTATTTTCCAAGATCTACTCTGGCTAGTCTGCTTCATCATAGACTGCTTGCTAGCAAAGAGTGTACATCTATCTTCTCAGAGAAGTCATGCTTACTGCTTTCCCTAAAGACCTCCATATCCTCCAATGCACAAATCTCTTTCTGATCTTGAACTTCCCCACAGTGTGTTTTCCTATGACCAGATCTTCCATGAGACACTTGAGTTTACCCCAGATGATGTCTGTTCTCTTCTCCCATCATTCTGTAGGACTATTTCTTTTCTTTATATTCATTTTTATTATCCCTACTACCCCCTTTTCAGGACATAGTTGATGCTATCATTAGTATTTTAGGTCCTTGAAGACAGATTGTAACTCCTGAGGTGCCTGCCTTTGTTGACTGTGCAACTACTAGATTTCTCAGCCTCTCTAGTTTGCAAATAGCCATTTTTGGATTATTAACTGTGTAAGCCAATCTAATAAGTACATTCTATAATATGTACTCATTCCAGTTTGGTTCTCTAGAGAACACCAACTAATGGAGACTCCTTTTCAGTCAATTTATTTTCTTTCAGTTTATACATAGCACAAATTCAGTCACATTCCTTATATAACATCACCATCACCTTGTTTGAATCATTGTATGAGCATGAAAGTTCATAATAAAAATCTTTTATGTGTAGCTAATATCTAGTAAGACAACTAACACATCCCCTCTCTATATTCTGTCTCCTTTCATCTTCATATTTCTTTGCTCCCCACCCTGGTTTTTCTCCTCTTTTGGAAATACAAGCAGAGTTTCTTATTGTTATCCAGATCAAATTTAAATAGGCATTAACAGAGAGAAACATATAAAAACATTCACCTTAGCTTTAACACTAGTAATATGAATTCTGGAGGAATGGTTTGCCCCTAATAATTTTCACTATCACTATCATCTTCAACAACCTTGTGACAGGGGACACTAGAGAGGAACCAATAGTAATGGTGCAACAGTTATAGTGTGCAGAGGTAGCAGGTCCAAAGATAGAGACAATTAGTTTATTTCACCCACTGACCCAGCTTTTCTAGCTCTTTAATGTGTGAATTCAGCCTTAGAAAAGTTAGAGTGACTTGAGAAAACGATAATTATGCAACCTAGAATGGAATAGTAGGAATGATAGGAATCAGAGGGCTCAATCTTGCTGTGTGCCAATCTAAACAGATACACTGAGAATAAAGAAACATCCCTTTTTTTTTTTTTATTATTTTACATGTTGATCCCAGTTCCCTCTCCCTCCCTCCCTCCCTCCCCCCAAGCCCTCCCTCCCTCCTTCCCTCCCTTTTGCCCTCTCTACCCTCTCCCATGCACTCTAAACACCCTCCCCTCCCAACCCCCCACCACAATACAATATGTAGGGGAATGCCATCCAGTTGGGGTCATGTAGATCTGACAGGTCCTGTGAAGTAGGGACTAGGGCTTCTCTCCTATCTCTAGAATAAGGCAGTTATCCCTCCATGGGGGATATGTTTGCAAAGTCCTTTTGTGCACCAGGGATACATCCTGGCTCCACTGTCTGAGGTCTCTTAGACTGCTCAGACCTTCTGGCTGAGACCCATATTCAGGGGGGTCCGAGTCAGACCCCTGTTGGCTTCCCAGCTATCAGTCTAGTGGCCCTTAGCTCCTCCTTGTTCAGGTAAGCTGTCTCTATGTACTTCTACCGCATGGTCTTGTCCTCTCCATCTGCTTCTGGGTTCTAGTTTGACTCAGTGTTTATGTATGGGTGTTTGCTCCTGTTTTCAACAGGAAACATCCCTTTTTTAATGCACCATTAAATATTTTTCTTTGTAGTATTCAGAGGAATAAAGAAGAAACCCAGCAAATCTGACCTTTTGTCAACAAGACTCCCATATAGTAGAGAGAAGCATTGGTCACATCTGCTATGATACCTAGTGTGTATGTCTGGTCTCTCTATAGGCGAGTATAAATCAGTGCACACAGTGATTTGGCCACTTTAAATATTGGGCTCCCTAGAAACTCGCTCAGTGTTAGTAAAAATCAATTTGTGAAGTAATGGGGGAAGATATGTGAGCAGGATGACTGCCAGAGTACAACAGAACCTGGGTATGCACTGCTCCGGTGCAGTTAGGAAGCATTTGCTCTCACTTGTGTGCAGTAGAAAGCACAGGGAAATCAAATGAATAGGTACACTCTATTTTTTTTCAATAAATATCTTTTGATATGCTTAATAACCAGGGGTAGAATCCAAGGAAAAGCAAAACAAAATTGGAAAAAAGGTTAAAATCAGAGTTTCATTTCCCCATTCTGTGTCATTTGGCAGTAAACAATACAGTTTTACTCATTGCTAACTCATTGTATTTCTATTTTGTACATATTTAGCCAGGTGGTGGTGGCAAATGCCCTTAGTGCCAGCTCTTGGGAGGCAAAGATAGGTGGGTCTCAGTGAGTTCCAGGCCAGCCTGGTCTACAAAGGAAGTTCCAGGACAGCCAGTTACACAGAGAAACCATCTTGGAAAACCAAAAACCAAAACCCAAAACCAAAAACCAAGAAAAAAAAAATTGAATTAGTACAATTAAAATCAGTTGTTTTAGGGACACATTGGATAATAGTTTAGTACTCCTTAATATGTATTACTCTAAAATTTAATTATAAGACAGGTTTGAGAATGAAAAATTAAAGGGATGACTAAACTCCTATTTTTGATATTCTGCAGAGTCAAAGAGCTGAGTTGGTTGCAGTAATTTGTTTATGTGCATAAAACACACCGAGAGGCAGCTAGCAGGAAACCAGCTGATAGGAAGTTCTGAAAAAGAAAAAGAGATTTATTTGGCTAGCAATGTGAACCTTGGCTTTTTATTTGTTTATTATTTATTTTAAATTAATGGTTTGTCTTTCTCTAATGTGATAAAATGTGATTTAGGAAAGAAACCCCAAGTAGTTATCAAATACCAAGTGGCAGCACTAAGATCATATGTATGTATACGTGTGTGTGTGTGTGTGTGTGTGTGTGTGTGTGTGTGTGTGTGTCTGTATAGGTTGCATTTATATATATATAGCAATGTGTGTTTGTATAACAGCAATTAAAGAAAAAGAGGCCATAGATCTGACACAGTGCAAGGGATGAATAAAGGGGGGTGCCTGGAGGGAAGAAAGAGAAGGGGGGATATCATGTGATATATTATAATTTCAAAAAATAAAAAAAATAGTAAAGAGAGAGTAATGGTGCAATTCAATTTAAGGATGAAAACTTAGCCTAAAAATACTGCTGTCTCTGATACCTGCTTTCAAAGATTTTGAAAGCTCAAACAATTGTGTTTTAATTGCTATTTTAAGATCTCACAGTGCTTTTCATGTGCCTATTTCAAAATTGTTTAGCTTTAGCTAGAGAGATGCCTCAGTGATTAAGAAAAGTTTTTGCTGTTTTGAAGGACCAGAGTTCCATTTCCAGCACCAATGTTCAGTGGCTTACCACTGCTGTGATTCCAGCCCCAAGGAATCCAATGCTCCTGACATCCAAGAACCCCTGCACTCGTGTGTACATACTCAAACACTAGTACTCATAGTAAAAACTCAATTGTATAGATGTTTAAAAAACAAATTAAACTATAGAGTATTCAACTAAAATAAAATTGGTAATTTTAGCATCTTAGAACTATGAAGAGTGTGTTTTTCTTTTTTGTATGTTTCCAGAGGCTTTGATCCTTTTATTGTTTTAATAGAAGGAAGGAAATAGTACTTTAAAGAGACTTATATAAACACAAAAGAAAGAGGATGGTGAGGGACAGTGCCCATATTTCTAGCAGTCAAATTTGTACTTCAGCAGTCTGACAAACACTTTCAACACTTTAGTTTTCCTAACATGGGGTTTCATACTTTGTATAGGTATAATCATTATGTATTCAGTTTTCAAAATTGTACAAGTAGCCATACCCTTTGAAAAATTTTTAAAAAAATATTTACAATGTACAGAAACACATAGAAGAAAAAGTAAATACATATTGAAATGGAACAGTACATATGTATTAAAAAACACTTGGGAAAATGAGTACATTTTATAAAGTTCCATGGAATGGATCATATATGCTACAATACAATAGTATCTATCCCAGATATTAGTTCAAAAAAACATATAATAGAAAAGCATTTACCTCCTTCTCCAACATCAAGCCTTCTGCTCTCAGGTTCTTTTCAAATGTATTTCTTTTGTCATATTGTATATTTGTCTTCCGATAAACCAGGATATAATCAATTCGCTTTTTGCCATCTTTAAATAAGAGTCCACTGGATGCTATGTAATTCATGTCATTCTGTTAAAGAAAAAAAGCTATTAGTGCATGTTAGATAAACATGCTTGCTAGTTATAGGCACTAACAAACTGATACCAAAAACAAAATATGTGATTCAGACTCCTACTGAAAACCATGAGAAGATAATTCAAGCTAGTCTGCAATTTACAATGGAAGACAGGCTAGCCTTGTAATTAGGTTTGTGATTTGATGGCTGGTCCTTGAATTGGTGTATGTTTTATTTAATAAGTCTCCGTAAAAAATGCAGCTAGTTTATCTTCCATGCTGACTAAACCGTGTACAGATATAATTATTTTCCTACTTCATCTTGTTTATTCACAACTTACATTTCAAAGATAAAGACACCAAGGCTGAAAGTAATGAAACCAGCACCACATCTTGTGTTATTTTAGACTTACACAAATCTCTGCTTTTCTAAAGTGTTGTTCAATAATGCTGAGACCATACAATAATTCCTGCACTGCAATCTCTGGGAAATGTTTATGCTTAGGATATGTCTGTGAAGTGGTAGAAATAGTGCACCAATTCTAACTCATAGCTAACTCATCAAGACTGGGTAAAGATGTGAGGAGCTGGTTCAAATTGTAAAAAAGTTTACTAAGAAAGCCCCAGAAGCTGAGTGTGAATCTTCACCATCCATGTAAAAGCCAGGCACAGAAATACATCCATCCAGACCAGAGAATCTTCTGACTCTCAAGGGCCAGCTAGCTTGGCTAATGAATCAGCAAAGACAGTCTTTTTCAAACAAGGTGGTATTCTGTAGCACTCACATGCACTCCCTAAACCTACAAAGCAGTTTGAAGGATTTCATATTGCTGTTGCCAATATCAGAAGCTATTTTCATAAACTGGAAGATTTTCAGCTAGTCATTTTCCTTTAAGGATTTATCCTAAAATAACTTAGTCATGTTGAGATTCATCTTTTGTAGTACAGCTGGAGGCTATGTGGATGTTCATAGTCCTTGCTGCTACCTGAGACCATGTTGATGTCCATAATTTATGCTGAGGCATGTTGATATCCTTGGACCCTGCCGTGGCCAGAGACCATGATCAAGTCCATGATCCATGCTGTAAGTAGGAACGATATTGAGGTTCATCTTTTGTGGTGCATCAAGAGGCCATGTGGATGCCTGTGGTCCATGTAGCCATGGGAAACCATGTGAAATTCCATGATCTATGCTGTCATATGTTATGGGCATGGAAGTTTCTATTGCAATATTATCAATGACTCCAGACTCATAGTTGAAAATGAGACACATTGAGACTAGAAAGGAAGCCTCTGAAAAAACCAGGTACAAGTGAAACTCCCACAAATCTTCATGGATGACCCCAGATAAGATTTCTAGCAATATCAGATAGGTAGTCTCAACTGGCCATCTCCTGTAATCATATTGGTGACTATAGAGGAAAGTTTCTGCTCACCTTGTACTACAGTCATTCAGTCTCAAATAAACACACAGAAGCTTATATTAATTATAAAATATTTGGCTTATGGCTCAGGTTTCTTATTGGCTAGCTCCTTCTTAATTATTAACTCATTTCTATTAATCTGTGTATCTCCATATAGTCTTGGCTTACTGGTGATTTACAGGTTCTTTCTTCCTCAGCAGCTACATGGCATTTTCTTAACTCTACCAACTACCTTTCCCTATCCCTGTTTGGATTTTCTTTTGGGCTAAATTCTGCCTGTCCAGGCTGGGGAATCCCACAGAAGCAGCTGTCCTGAACAAGGAGGAGCTCAAGGACCCCAGACTGACATCTGGGAAACCAGCATAGGATCAAACAAGGTCCCCTGAATGTGGATGTCAGTTTGGAGGCCTTTGCAATCAATGGGACCCCCTGGTAGTTTATCAGTATTCATCCCTAGTATAGGAATCGACTTTGGGAGCCCACTCCTTATAGAGAGATAATCTCTCAGCTTAGGCCTAGGCTCTGCCCCAAATGATGTGACAGATTTTGATGATCCCCCATGGAATGTCTCACCCTCCCTGAGGAGCAAAAAGGGGATGGAATGAGGGTTCAGTGGGGGACATGAGAGTGTGGGAGAGAGAGGGAACTGGGGTTGATATGTTTCAAATTTAAATAAAAATTATCTAAAAAAAATTCCTGCCTGTCGAGACAAAAAAGTTTTATTCATCAAACAATAAAAGAAACATACATTCACAGCATACAGAAGGGCATTCCCTATCAGGTAACTACTTCAATTGTCATCAGAGACTTTCCATCCATAACTGATGGAAACAGATGCAGAGATCCATAGCCTAGCACTGGGCCAAACTCAGGGAATTCTGTTGAAGAGAGGGAGGAAGGATTGTATGAGCCAGAGGATGCTGAAATGTAGCTCATTGTATAACAAGGCTTCTGGTGGGTGGGTTTATTTGTGGGGAGGGTAGTGAAGGAGAGAAGGAGACTCTATTATCTTAAAGAGGTTGGTTACTGGGAGTTTGATCATGCTCCAATGAGTATCTGGGCAATACATATTGTTCTTGGTGTATTTTTTGGGGGGGTTTAGGGGAAGGCACAGTTGTGGGAGTAATGAAAATAAGTGTGATTGGGGTACATTGTGTAAAATTCCCAAATAATAAATAAAAGTACTATGATGAAAAATATTTAACATCCTTTAGTGCTCTGAAATGCCCCTCCAACATCCCTCCCCCTTCTTAAAACACTACTAAGACTATATGGGTTTCTCCAGACTGGTCTTGACCCCCCTTGCTCATCACTCCTCCCTCTCTGCAAATGTGTTCCAGGAGTTTGGCTCAGTGTTTAGCTGTGGGTGTCTGCTTCTGTTTCATCAGACACTAGATGAAGGATCTAGGATGGCATATATAGTATTTTTTGACAATATCTTTTATTTAAATTTACAACAAGCTTGTTTTACACGTCAATCCCACTTCCCTCACCCTCCCTACCTCCTATCTCCCCCTCCTAACCCCCAACCCATCCCATTTCTCCTCCCAAAGGAGGGTTAGGCCTCCCTTGGGGGGGTCTTCAAAGTTTGTCATATCATTTGGAGCAGGTCCTAGGCCCTCCCCCATGTTTCTAGGCTGAGAGAGTATCCCTCTATGGGGAATGGGCTCACAAGGTCTATTTGTATGCTATGGATAAATGTTGATCCACTACCAGAGGCCCTATAGACTGCCCAGTCCTCCTGACTAACACCCATATTCAGGGCTTCTAGGTCGGTCTTATGCTGGTTTTGCAGCAATCAGACTGGAGTCCATGAGCTCCCCTTTGTTCAAGTCAGCAGTTTTGTGGGTTTCTCATTCATATATGGATTTTAGACATAGAGCAAAGAATTACCAGCCTACAATCCACACTGCCAGAAAAGCTAGGGAACCAGGAGGACCCCAAGAGAAACATACATGGTTCCCCAGAGTAGGGAAAAGGGCAAGATCTCCTGAGCAAATGGGAAGCATGGGGGAGGGGAAAGGGAGAAGAGGAGAGAGGAAGGCATGAGGGAGTAGGAAAATTGAGTCAGGGAAAGAATAGAGGAGAGGAAGAAAAGAGATGCCATAATAGAGGGAGCCATTATAGGTATAAAGAGAAATTTGGCTCTAGGTAATTGTCTAGAGATCTACAAGGATGACCACAACTAACAATCTAAGCAATAGGTGTAGAGGCTACCTTAAATGCCCTTCCCTGATAATGAAATTGATGACAACCTTGTATGCCATTGTAGAGCCTTCATCCAGTCGCTGATGGAAGCAGAAGCAGACACCCACAACTAAACAAAAAACAAACAAACAAAAACAAAACAAAAACAAAAAGGTTTTGTGTTCAGTTATATGTTGGTCAATTAACCCTGAAATAAGGCCTGTCCTGGAGTGGTTGGTATATCCAGTGTCACTCTATCTTTGATCTTTGATTTCCCAGCAGGTATAAGTGACCATTCAGTTGTTAACCTTTACCTAGTGGCCAGGTTTTCATTCTTTAATTTATACAATGATTTAATTTATTAATCAAAAATATATAACAATGATAAAATAGAATAAGATAAAACAAGAACTATCACCTCAGAGTTGGACAAGACATACATTAGTCAAACAAACAAGATTTACCAATGGAGATATTTTCCTGACAAGTTTATGAATTGTGCTTGTGCTGTACCATTCTTATGCCCCAGATTGCACAGAACAGCATGGCTTTGAACCCAGATATGCATTTTTTGCTAATATCCAACTGTCATCCATTCTCTATTGCCCCCCCACTACTTGGATGACAGTGTCTGCCTGTTATTTAGAATGCTAAGTACGCATTGTAGATATGCAGACAGTCTGCATAGCATCTTGGGGGAGGGGCGCTAACATTTATTTAGATAAAAGCATATTGAACTACTACCAAGAGATGGGTTGGGACATATGTACAGCTCCGGTTGAAAGAACTGGGTGTCGGATAAAGTGAGGAAGTGATGTTCCATGCAGCTAAGAAGCAAGAAGTTATTTAGGTGAAGGCAGCAAAAGGAAGTGAACAAAAATATCACCCCATGTAAGGCCTCACCCTCCTTAGGGAGCAGAAAGGGAATGGGTTTGGGTTTGCTGGGGAGTGATAGGGGGAAGAAGGGGGGGGGGAGGTAAGGGAACCGGGATTGATATGTAAAATAACCTTTTTTCAAATTTAAATTAAAAAAAAAATATCACCCCACAACAACAAGTTATGTTTATCAGGATCCCTGGGATGCTCAAGCACAACAGTCTACTGTGTGAACTCAAATTCTAGAAACCTCTGAACTTAAGGACAAGAATATGTGGTACATAATCTTTTTTTAAATAATGAGTAGAAAATTAACAAGATTTCCAGTAATATTTTATTAAGTATCTTAACAGGACTATAGTGGTTGGTTTTAATGTCAGCTTGTAACAAATCAGTATCACCTATGCAGGGATCATCAACTGAGAAAATTTTCGGATATTTTTAGTTGATGTGGGAAGAACTTCTTAGTGTGTGGGTGGCACTTTCTTGTAGCAGTCTTTTAGAAAAGGCCATAGCAGATGAAGGATTCTTTGCTTGTTGCTTACTTAGCCTTCCCCTTTGCTATGGCTGCTGATTCCTTTGCTGATATTAGAAGTAATGTTTTCAGGCCTCCTCTATCCTTAACTGAGATTCAGTGATTGTTCTGCAATCCTCAGGTTTTCTATATCAGGCTGGTATTGCTGAAGCTCCCAGCCTTGTGGTCTGAGCAACTATCAGGCTCTCAGCTTCTCATAGTGACACAGATGTTGGTGCTGTTTCAATGTAAGCTGATTTAATACATTATATATATAGAGAGAATGAATATGTATTTATATATAGTCATATATACATCCATGAAAAAATATATAATCTCCATTCTATTTTTTCTGTTCCTAATCCTGCTTAATACAGAGACTAGGTTACCAACACTAACAGATACAACAAGGGTTTACATAATAGATGACTATTATGCTATTAGCTATCACTTGTTAAACATTTACTGTGAATAACACATTTTATTAAGCATTTCAAAGGTTGTTTAATTTAGCCCCATGTAGCCTTTTAAGTGCATCTTGTTCTGAATACTCAGAAGTTTAGCTTATTCCCTGGTGTCATAGAAAAGGAAATATTTAATCCTCCCACTTACCATCATATTTGGGGTTGTTTAAACAGAATTGGTTTCCTTTCTCATAATTTATACCATTCCTACTTACTGTGTCAACAGTGGTACCTTTTTCATTAGACTATTGTAACAGTCTGGCTTGTCTACTTGTTTGCCCTCTTTTCCATTGCTAATACAGGGTGTGAGGTACTGAGCATTCATTGGCACCATGAATGAAGTCAAGTGACTCTTCTCTCAGGTCTCCAGAGGTTGTCTACGGTGTTCCTTACCCTTGGTCTCACTTTCTCTGACATTATTTTTCTTAGCGCTTGAAAACTTCTATCATTGTACTGAATTATTCATGATTTTACACACTGTTTTATGTTTATATAATTTGAATTTTATAAGGGTAAATGTTCTAGTTTGCTTTTATTTCTGTGATAAAACAGTGAGTGACCAAAGGAAACTTGGGGGAGGAAGGATTTATCTAGCTGACAAATTCCAGTTCATCATGGAGCAGAAGCTATGACAGGAGCTTAAAGTAGAAACTGAAGGAACATTGCTGACTGCCACTTTCCCCTGCTTCTGCTCAGCTACCCTCCATACCCAACCTAAAACCACCTGTCTAGATGTGGCACTGTCCATAGTTGGCAAGGTCTTCCTCCAACAGTTAGTAATCAAAACACTATCCCAAAAGTATACCCATAGTCAATTTGAAGGCGGCAGTACCACACAGTGGGGTTTCAGTCCCCCTTTTCTTCTATTTTCTTCAATGAGTAGTCCAAATATATCTTTTAACAAAACAGATAGTAGGAGTCAATGAATATTTGTAGAAAGAAGAAAGAAACAGGGACAGAAAAGGAGGTACGAAAGGATTGAGAGAGAAGACCCATATGCAGCTAGGTAGAACTAACTTAAAAGACATCAAAGACAGGAAAAACTTGTTTTTCCATTTATCATCTACTTCCCTTTAATAGAGGATTAATGATATGAATCCACAGTGAACTTACATAACAGCTTCATGACACTTCAGTGTTAACAGCTTGCCTGCTACTTTGTACCCAAGCCCCAGTGTGTTCTGTATTTTATCATTTCTTGGTTTATAGGTGCCCTCTTCAATTCAGTAAAAAATAGAAGTTGATACTTTTAGTATTAGCATTATGTTGGGTGAAGAGGGAGTTATTTAATAAGCCCTAGGAATCAAGAGAGTTGATTGCTACAGCAACTAATGCAAAACATGACATGTCAAAGGGACTTCATGTTGTTTTGAGAACAGCATGGAGTAAAAATAGAACTTTGGTTGTTAGATATCAATTTTTTTTCATTTTTAAGTATTTTTGGCAAAATTTACTCAAAGAAAGATTTGCCTGATTAAAAATTGATATCTTACTGATTACAAGTGAACTTCAATAGTATACCCATATGTCATCTTTACTTGAATAAAAAATGGCAGAACCTGCATGAACCAGTGCTACAATTCATTATGAAATCATTCTGTCAAATATAAGTATAAATAATGAATTTTGCCAGTTTTCCTTTTGTGTAATACAACATCAGTATCAAAATACATAAAAGGAAAAGCAAGTCAGTATTTGGAGATCTTGTCTAAATCATGTGAAAGGTATTAAATATAGATTCTAAAAGAGCATTGTGTTCTATTTGAACTATGACATTCATTAACTGAGGTGTTAACTAATTCATGAGTGTATCTTTTGCATAAATGAAGAACTTCCAGTTTATTGTACATATTATTACATAAGATGCAAGAAGTAAAACTTCAGGTAGTGGGAGTTTTTTGTTTGTTTTTTGTTTCTGTTTATTTTTTGAGACATTATCTTTGGAGCCCTCTCTGTTATGGAAATGACTCTGTAGACAAGGCTGACCTCTTGAGTGATGCTATTAAAGGTATGTGCCACCAGCACCTGGTGTCAAGTACATTTTTATAAAATGGTTGACAATGTATAAAATCAAATAATAATGATTTAGATTAGTGAAATACTTTCCAATTAGTGTGGGATAAGTTCAATTTATATTCAAGATTTTCACATTTATTATTTCCATGACATGGAATGAAATTGGCTCATACAGAGATTAAGGGATGCAAATAACTTATAAGGTGCCCATAGTGGTGGTTGATTTTAACTGTCAACTACTGTCAACTTGACTCAACCAGAGTCACCTGGTTGTGGTGGAAATCTCAAATGAAGAAGTATTTCAATTGGATTGGCCTGTGTCCATGTCAGCAAAAAAAAATGTCATTCCTATGCAGGTGGGCCTGTGCTATGTAAGAATGTTAGCTGAGTGTGAGCCAAGGAATAAGCCACGAAGCAGCATTCGTCATGGTTTGTGTTTCTGTTTCTGCTTGAATTTCTGTCCTACCTTTCTCTCAATGATGAATTATAACAAGGAAGTATAAGCCAAGAAAGAAAATAATCCTCTCTAAGTTGTTTTTGGTCATGGTGTTTATTATAATACTTGAAAGGTTACTGGAAAACCACTAATCTTCCAACCTCTTTGAAACAACCATGCCTTTGAAAGTCATGGATCTCAGAAACATTCAGAAAAGCTGATCTTAAAGTGTATCTCAAGAGTTGGTGACTTAAGACTCAAGTCAAGAAGGAAGCCTTTACAAATATCTAATCCATTTGTAAAATGGATTTGTTGAAGGGAATTTTAAAAATAAAATAATGGCAGTAACTTACACACACACACACACACACACACAAACACAGAGGATATGTTATTAGCTTTGAATCTAACAAACATTTATTGATCACTTAACGTGTGCTATGTACCATGCTAATCTTCAAGTATAAAAAGTAAGAAGACATTGTGTGTTTCCAGATGTTTTCATATGTTGTCCCTGGAGCTATTCTCCACTGCCACCATGTGCATTTGATATTAGGCAGTACTGGAAACTACCAACCTCACAAACCAGGTCTTATGTTTCATGATTCCTGTACTCTTGTCCCTTTCACAAGATTCTCTATGAATGATGAGGTCTGAAAGTACTCTGCTCCTGGGCAGAGTGAAGTTCTCCCTCTCCAGAGCAAATCTTACAGTTTTGCTCATTTTTACCATTCTGATGTACTGGGAGAATATGCTATGGCATTGACATTAGCATTTACATGGAATACAAACTGGGGGGGTAGTTAGGAGTAAGGGTTTTCCTGCCAGCATGGACCCACCACGGCGCCAGCCCCAAATAACACACAGAGACTCTGTATTTGATATAATGCTGTTGGCTAGTTACTGGTTTCTTATCGGTTAGCTCTGTCTTAATTATTAACCCATTTCTATTAATCCAAGTATTTCCACGTGGTCTCATCCTATCAGAGAGAGGGGGCCAGCAGTTCTGCTCTCTCCAGTCTCTCCATGTTGACTCCTCCTTACTACTTCCTCGAATCCTCCTTGTCTCCTAGTCCCGCCTATTTTGCTTTTTTATTAGCCAACAGTGTTTTATTCATTAACCAGTATGAGAAACACATTTACAGAATGACATCTCCCACCATCTCCTCTTTTCTGTCTAAATAAAAAGAAGGGTTTTAACCTTAACATAGCAAAATATATCACACAACAGTTATCAAGTATTAATCACAGTTAACGATGTTTAGTCCAGTAACATTTAGTAAGATTTAAATACATATTTCATCATCACCCTATCTTTGTGAGTCTAAAGTTTTATAGATATGAATACTTTGTTTTGGAATGGATTTTCATTTGTTAATACAAATTTAAGGTTAATTTTGTGATATGTATATTTCTCCTCTTGTTTAGATTATTGTGTAGAAATGTAATGTATAATTCAATATAGATTATAGATAGTACCTATGATAGATCTTTAAGTTAGTTAAGATTTCTAGTTATACAGACATGCATTTGAGATAAATAGGCATTCTTCAAACCTTTAAAGACCTACAGAATATGACATTTAAAATGTTTTTGGGTTTTTCTTAACAGTGAGGCACAACTACTTCTGGCAACACCACCTGCTTCAAGAAGGAAGATGAACATTGAAGAAACACATTATGAAGTTTACTTCCAATATGGCAAGACTAGCCATTTGGACAATATACTGCTGTTGTCTGAACTGTTTGACTTTATACTGTATAAACTGGACATACAGGACCCACAGAAAAGTGACTGCTGATTCAAGATGGAAATTGCTACAGAATTCCTGCTTCATGGAAGAGTCTTCAGGACATACAAAAAAAAAAGTGACTGACAAACTGCCAATCCAAAAAAAGACAATTCAAGTTTCCTGCTTTGCTGAAGAGTCTACCAGACACACTATGGCCTATGGGCTAAAGAGGAAAAATTACAAAAGAACTTCAGGTGACTTTTCTAGAGTTTATATATTGTCCTTCTGTGGTCTTTGAAGGAGTTGAAGACAGATAGTTATGGTTATAGTTTTCCTTAGTTAGTATTAAAGATAAGTTACATATAGGACTTTAAACTCACAAATATAGGATAGATGATTGAATATTTTCTTCAAATCTTGCTAAATGTTAATGGCCTAAATATTGTTAACTGTGATTCTTACTTGATAAGTGTTGTTTTGTTATATTAAGGTTAAAATACTTCTTTTCATTTAGACAGAAAAGAGGAGATGATGGGAAATGTCATTCTATAAATATATTTCTTTTATTGGGTAATGAATAAAGCACTGTTGGCCAATAGGAAAGTAAGATAGGAGGGGCTAGGAGACAAGGAGGAAAGAGGAAGTAGTAGGGGAGGAGTCAGCATGGAGAGACTGGAGAACAGAGGTCAGGGCCCACTCTCTGGTAAGATAAGACCATGTGGAAGTATTTAGATTAATAGAGATGGGTTAATATTAAAGACAGAGCTAGCCAATAAGAAACAAGTAACTGGACAACAGCATTATATCAAATACAGAGTCTCTGTGTGTTATTTGGG
The DNA here is from genome assembly GCF_943737965.1 of Phodopus roborovskii. Taxonomy (NCBI): domain Eukaryota; kingdom Metazoa; phylum Chordata; class Mammalia; order Rodentia; family Cricetidae; genus Phodopus; species Phodopus roborovskii. The sequence goes on along the minus strand of NW_026125169.1, from coordinate 2,190 downwards.
GCTGGTGCCACAGTGAGGCAAGGCCAGCAAGGAAAAACCTTATTCCTTACAGGGGATATTTAGAGCAAGTAAGAACTCATCCCTCCCACTGGCCACAATTAAAAGTGTAGATAGCATTGGGTTCTTGCATTCAATGAGTAGGATTTTTTTAAAGGGGATACATCCTTGAAAAAACACATGATCTTCCATTGCCCCCTTTACTCACATACAGCTCCAAATAGATTGGAAGAAAGACAAGAGAAAAGGCTACAGCTACAATCCCATATCACCTCCATCAGGTTGATCCCAGTGTTACAAAGGTCCATCAAAATCCTCTCTAGTTCTTTGTCATTCCTTCCTTTCAGTATTATTTGATTTATTTAATTTTGCAGAAGTCTTTCACTTTCATTTTTAGTTCCTTCTCTTGTATTCATCTAATCTTATTGTAATTGTTTAGTTTTGAAAGCAGTCTGTTTTCATTCATATGCTACATCTAGTTTTAAAACAAAGTGAGAAAATTAGAGAAATAAAAGTGAAATGAGTACTTCTTAGGAAAAGGAAGGGGTGGCAAAGGAGACAGAGGGATAAGAACTTGTAAAATATGTCATGCATATATATGAAAATTTGAATGAAACCAATATCCGTATGATTGCATATTGCTAAAGAAGTTCTGAAAACAGCACATAGGGATGATTACAACGAACTGAGTAACAGGTTACAGTCAGAAGGAAACTGTCTAATGGGCCTCAGGAGCCAGTAAAGCTCACATTATCTTGATGAATTTAATAAGATAAGTAATGATTATAACACAATATTAGATCATGTCATCAGTCTATGACTGATTTTTGATTAGTAGTTGACCACACTTTGAGTTAGTATAATTCAGTATGATACATTGGGTGAGGTATTTAAAACTGGACTCTAATCATCTGGGCTCCAATGAACCAATCCTCCTGTTCATTTAGTTTAATAGGGCCCAGTCTCATTCTATAGCTTTTAAACCATAGTAAAATGATACCAACTGTGAAGGATTATTACTATGACTAAATGAGATAATGCATGAGGGGCATTACTGACAGACTCACTCTAAAAGGCCATAAAATGCTACCTATTATTATAATGGAGGAATTTGGAAAATTATATGGGGACAGGAAGATGGCTTGGCATATTAAAGTGTTTGGTGACAAGCCTGACAATGAGAGTACCATCCTTGGAACCCACATAGTGGAAGAACTAGGTGAAAGGAGAGAACTAAATCCTGTAAGTTGTTTACTGATCTACACACACCATATGGCAAGAGCACACACACACACACACACACACACACACACACACACACACACACACACCATACACATGTACACAAACTTGCATCAATATATACTCAATATATATTAGGGTATCGCTTCTTTTTCAGTGACTCAATATCCTATTTTCTTGTAGTAAAATAGTCTTTCTCAGAATAAAGATAGCTGAAAACATAAGAAATAAAAGCAATACAAAGATCACTGACATGAACATTGTGAGTATAGACACAGGGCAGTGGAAAAGCCAATGTCTCTTACATATGCTAATATGATATATATCATGTATAATAATTCACACAAATTAACCAGAGAAAAACATAGTTTAATGGTACACTACAAAATAGACATCTATAGAACTGTTAATTCCAGAAATGAATGTCTACAACTCAAAGAAATTTCCTCAGATCCTCTCTCTCTTAATTACATTGTCCTCCATACTCAATTCTCAGCACAAATTTTGTATGTTATGATTCTGATATTTATACTTATCTTCAGTTTTAGCAACAAAGGACATGACATTAAATATCCAGTTTATCTAAATATAAACATAAGATGATTTTTATCTGTAGCTACTTTCATGAAATATTATAGCTATAAAATCCATTTCTAATTTTCATCCATTTGCATTTCTTGGTATATATTAGCTTAATATATTGATACAACAGAAGTTCTATCTTTTAATGTTGAAGGACATTTGGCTACATCTTGTCTTGATTACTGTAAATCAACAATAAATATCCATGTATATATCTTGAAGTACTTATTTAGAGGTCTTTCTATCAGGTGTATTTTCTATAAGAAAACTGTTGACTCTTAATGTTTACTTTTTGATTTCAATCTATAGTGATAAACAACATTGTAAATTGGTTTGTGTCCCCTGCCATCAACACTTTCGTGCCTTGTG